>NW_027116950.1:0-47500 GCF_024137725.1 Prorops nasuta
GTAACAATTGAGCTTACCATAAACAATATATACTTATAAATTTAAGAGCTTATCATATTAATTAAGCGAATAGTTAATTTAGGTTATTAAAGTGTTAAAATACAAGTAGTTTTTATAAACAATAATTTCAAAATACACATTTCTTGCTATATTTTGTTCACAGGTTAAACATAGTTTTAGTACATTTGACCTATCACAGTAAGCGAACGCACTGCAGATTGCACATCATTAACATGGATATGTGCTATTGTATGATGGTGATGTTGAGCATCTACCAATTCACCATACTGATTACGACAACGTTTTTGATGTGCAAATAAGCTACCACTATGACTGTAAGCTGCACCACATGTTTTACAAACATATGGCTTCTCACCGGAATGGGTATAAGTATGTTCTTTTAAAGTGCTAAGTCTTTTAAATGCTTTCCCACATATTTTACAGAGATAATTGGCTTCGCCTGTGTGTCGTGTTAAATGCCTTTTAAAAGCTGAACTGACAGCAAAGGCTGCACTGCAGACATGGCAAACAAATGGTTTATCTCCCGTATGAATACGTATATGGTTTGCTAGACTAGTAGTAGTGGTAAATCCATTATTACAAGTTTTGCAAATATGTGGTTTAATTCCTGTGTGCGTTCTCATATGATAAGTTAATGAGGAATTACTTGGATATACTTTACTGCAAATATGACACAAATATTCTCGTGCGACTTTTTCTTTTGGTATATGTGTTCTTTGATGAAGGAGTAGACGCGCTTGACTGGCGCAAATTTTTTTGCAAATCTCACAGGTTACAGGCTCAGCTTTTGGTTTGTGAATTGATACATGACGCCTGAGACCTTTTTTTGTTGTCATAATTTTTTCACAATGTTGACACTTATATTCTCCAGAACTGTCTTCCTCACTATCTTCCTTTTTGACTTTATTTTGCTCTTGGCCCGTTTTTTTGTCATCGATCGGAAAAGAATCATCATCCGAATCAAATAATTTATTATCTTCTATTAAATTATCTAGTAGTCCATGACCATGTTTTTCTGCATGTTTTTTTAATGTATCAGGTCTAAAGAACCATTTCTTACAAACTGTGCAAGAATATTTTTTATCGCCATGTATTAAAGTATGCCTTTTTAAAGTTTTTAAGGATGAACAATATTGACCACAGATCTCGCATTTATATATTTCAGGTGCATCTTTAAAGTCATTAGCTTCTATTGTTTGATTGGCTTCATTATCTGTGTCTTCTTCAGTTATTAATTCCTTCTTTGGTCTTGTATCTTCATTTTGCTCTTCAGGATTTATTTTCTTCAGAACATTATTAATTGGTTTTTCATGAGACTTTAAATGTCGCAAAAGGCTACCTGACTTAGAAAAACAAGAACAACATAGCTCGCATGAATATGGCTTCAATGTATGTATTTTCTTATGTTTCTCCATATTCTTTTCTTTATAAAACATTTTTAAACAAATATCACATTTATGTTTATTTTCATGAGTATGATAATGTTTACTTAAACTCTTTTGTGTAGCATATTCTTTAGAACATATTTTACATTTGAATGTTTTTTCTGTAAAATTATTTTGAGTGATACTTTTATCGTAATTATAATCAATTTCATCTCCACTACATAATTTTAAAGGTGACATCTTTCTAGATGTATGCTTTTGATGAAATAACTCACTTTCAATAACATTTAATTCATGAAACTGATGGGAATTATAATTTTTTTGCTCTGTACAACCTTTAAGTATAGGTTGATTGATCTCGTCACTTTTAAGTGATTTATCTTGTATATACATAGATCTATTTATGTCATGTGTATTAACATCAGATTCTGACATTGGTAGCTGATGAATATTGCTTTCTAAAATACTAGTCTCTTTATCTATACACTCAGGTTCATCAAATTCCCCAGAACATATAAATAATTTTTGATCTGTCATATCTAGCTGACTAGTACGTATGGCTGATTCAGCATTATTATAAGTTCTTTCTGATTGTATAAATTTCTGAGGATTTGAAGAAACTTGTAGTTCTTCCTTTACATAATAATTTTCTGGCTGATTTTGTTTAAGAGAAACAAACTTAGTATGTCCATCGGTTTGTGTACTAGAATCCTATAAAACATAAAAATTGATTAAGATGTATACGCATGATTTTATACAGAGATTAATATAACTTTTTACTTTTACTGCTGTAGATGTAGATGGTTTATTGAAATATAGTCTTAACTTTGCATCTGAATTTTGGCATTGCTGTCTAAATTCATAAGCGACAGCTGCCTTATAAGCACACACTTCACAAATCAATGACGGAAATCCATCCTGTTCTTGAATATCTATAGATCCACAAATTTGAATTTTATTAGCAACAGCTATGTAATTATTTATATTTTGACCAGAACCAAAAATTGGTGTTAAATTTGTACTTTCTATAAGGCATATTCTGCAGATTCTATCCATATTTAAAGTCATATCAAAAAATTGATAACTCATTACTTTACTACTGAACCAGCTAAGGAGTAAAAAATTATCTGTAATATAAATTCCATTGTTTAATTATAAATATTAAGCTCACTATATTAAATAACTACAGAGACTTATCTTATATTAAGCACTTACATAGTATATTAACATTTATAACAAGTTAATATTAATCCATAGTAAATATTAAATTGAACTTTATTTTTATCCAAACAGTTATGCATAAAATTATATTAATTGTTAATAATTTACACATCACACATTAATTCCTGTCTGTTATGTATCAAATAAATTTCATTATATTTTCGCATATAAGTAATGAATATTTATAGTTCTAGGTGCACTAATAATGTGTACACGTAAAAATGATTTACATAAAAATGTTTATTAAACATCAATTAAGCTTGAGATATATAAATTTAGTACACAAAAATAAAAGGTTCTCATTCATAGATTGTTCACTCGTAGAAAGTGGTTGAAAATCGAAAGCCACGGTGGGTGTTTCTTTTCTGCGGATTGGATCGGATTGGATTGGCTTCTAGTCACAGTCATGTAATCTGTAACAAAAAAAAACTAGATTCACTAGATTAAAGGGGGGAAATACCAGAGATGAAACGGGAGAGATTGCTGCCGTGTCCCGAAACAATCCTTGCCGGTAGGCGGCGCTTCGATCCCATCGTTTAGCTTCCAGACAAGGTTGCCAAGTGTAGTACTTTGGTACTACCGTAGCAGCGTTGCCAAGTCCGCCATGTTGGAAGATACTACGCTGTATAGTTTGTTGGCCGAGAATTGACTATTGGCCGCATTCATAGTCGGTCCTTAAGGAGCTCCTTAGATTAAGGACGCCTTATTCACTAGGCAAGGAATGAACCAATCACAATGGGAATAGCGATGACTCTTTCATTGTGATTGGTTGATTGTTTTATGCTACAGTCGGCTCAATACTACTTTAGTATACTTTAATTAGATATAGATATAATTTTTTGCTTCCTTATTTTAAGGAAGGTCTGAGGCAGCGTTGCCAAGTGTAGTATAATTATACTACCGTAGTATAATTTTCCTATAGCGTAGTATCCTTAGGATACTACGCTACAGTTTCTGTTCCCTGCGGGATCCTACGCTATAGTTTCTGTTCACTGCGGGATCCTACGCTACAGTTTCTTTCCTTGCGGGATACTACGTTTTGGCCATTAATCTTGAGTCTTGGCGAGGGGAAGTTAGAATCAGAGGGGCGAGGGGATTTCTAGGGAGTTTGTCCGTAGCTGTCTAATGGCGCGATTAACCCTCAATTTTGTATCATCAACAAAAATAATATTTTCGGAAAACGATTGTGGAAAAGAAGGAAGGATTTTAATAAATAACAGAGAAGACAAAATATATCAGATGAGTATAAATTAATAAAAAAAATGAAAATTATTGTGAATTTTTAAGAAAATATACTTTGTGGTTATTTTTTTTTTGTTACAGTTGAAATCCGGTTATGATGACTTTCAATTAAGGAAAAAAGTAATTACAGACCAATAAATGAAAAAGTATTAATACATTAAGCATTTCTGTACGGCCCAGTCATTTCAATAATTGTGACTTAATGTTATAATAGTGAATGTGTAAGCGATTAGTGGATATACAACAAACCCTTATTGTAAATTTAATAATCTTGTATGACAATGTTTTAATTGCTATTATTTTAAATTAAAGTTAGTTTAATTAACATATTTTTATTTCATCCCTTTCTCAAAATTCTAAACACACATGGTAATTACCTATTCTTGTAGTAGTCATATATTCGTTAAATTACATACAAAATTACAACTGTTTTATATTTGTAAAGCATAGCTGTTTGTTGCAATGATTTTTATTATTCAATGTGAGACAAATCGCATTTTGTTTAGGCAAATGTCTTATTTATCCGCCACATCCTTCCATATCCTATGTAACATTTATTTGCCTTGTTAGTTCTTTCTTTTAGTTTTCAAAATATACGATTAATTTTTTGCTATTTTTATATACACTCAGATATAGCTATTCTATTGACTAATTAATCTTATAAATGTCAAGATGATTGGTAAACCATTGTTCTATTAAAGTTGAAGAATGGACACTTGAATTATTTTACTTATAATGTTTGGCATCTCTTCCATAGGATATCTTCTCTTTAAATTTTAGAGAATGTTGTTCTCCAATACATTTAAGGATACTTGTTGTATCACTAATGTTAATTTCTAAGGAAGGTAGATAAATGAATTGCTACTGATATTTTGAGCTAAGCTCAAGGCGGGAAGCTCATACGGCATAAACCCTCCTGAATTCAACATTTATTGATAAGTTTACAATATGTTGTAGGTAAGGATTGCTAAGCAGCACTGCTCGCCTTTTCTTCCCCTGAGCCTTATATCCTCACGGACGGACCATGGAGAGATCCGCCTAGTCCCTGGAATCGTGGTTTTAATACTCTTGTCCTTTGCCGCCTCAATGTTTCATAGGCGTGCCGCAATCCTTAGCTTATGTGTACAATAACAATGTTATAGAATTCGCTGCTTTCAACAGAAGGATCAAATTTCTCGACTAAGTCATCTGTGTATTATACTTATTTATGATCAGATTGTAGCAAAGTTATTTCGTTCGACTTACGAAACAATACTGCTGAATTTATCTTGCTTTTAGCTTCAAATAATTCACATTTGGATATCCTTCCTCAATATATAATACATATTTTGTTAGTCCTATTTGTTTGTGAAATTTATCTGTTCTAAAACCTTAATTAATCCAGTTACTAGATATATAATATATCATTTTCAAAGAATTGATATCTTTCTATCAATCTTAACAATATCATAATAGATGTAATGAAATATGTATTCTATATTCAAAATAGATATCCATGCGTATAGTTGGAAAACTATTTAAAGCTGAAAACAAGATGAACTCAGCAGTATACATATACCTTTTAAAGAACTTTATCTTCACAAATATTATCAGAACATATCTCGCAGAAAAGTTGCCAAATTTTAATAGCATCATTCAAATGTCCATTTTACAAATTAAATAAGATAATGGTTTAACAATCATTTCAACAATTACAAAAATAATTGCAGATCAGCAGTATTATTAGATCTGTGTGTATGTATAAATGATTAGAAAATTAATGTTATATGATATAGACTGGAAGAAAATAGTGCAACGGAGCCAAATAAATGTCGCATAAGATATGGAAGGATATGGCGGATAAATAAGACATTTGCCTAAACAAAATGCGATTTGTCTCACATTGAATAATAAAAATCATTGCAACAAACAGCTATGCTTTACAAATATAAAACAGTTGTAATTTTGTATGTAATTTAACGAATATATGACTACTACAAGAATAGGTAATTACCATGTGTGTTTAGAATTTTGAGAAAGGGATGAAATAAAAATATGTTAATTAAACTAGCTTTAATTTAAAATAATAGTAATTAAAACATTGTCATACAAGATTATTAAATTTACAATAGGAGTTTGTTGTATATGCACTAAGCGCTTACACATTCACTATTATAACATTAAGTCACAATTATTGAAATGACTGGGCCATACAGAGAAGTGCTTCATGTTTTAATACTTTTTCATTTATTAGTCTATAATTACTTTTTTCCTTAATTGAAAGTCATCATAACCGGATTTCAACTGTAACAAAAATAAAATAACCACAAAGTATATTTTCTTAAAAATTCACAATAATTTTAATTTTTTCTATTAATTTATACTCATCTGATATATTTTGTCTTCTCTGTTATTTATTAAAATCCTTCCTTCTTTTCCACAATCATTTTCCGAAAATATTATTTTTGTTGATGATATAAAATTGAGGGTTAATCGCGCCATTTGACAGCTACGGACAAACTCCCTAAAAATTCCCTCGCCCCTCTGATTCTAACTTCCCCTCGCCAAGACTCAAGATTAATGGCCAAAACGTAGTATCCCGCAAGGACAGAAACTGTAGCGTAGGATCCCGCAGTGAACAGAAACTATAGCGTAGGATCCCGCAGGGAACAGAAACTGTAGCGTAGTATCCTAAGGATACTACGCTATAGGAAAATTATACTACGGTAGCAAGGTTGCCAAGTCCGCCATCTTGAATAGTACTACGCTCTATAGTAAGTGAATTTTGATATAAGGAATGCAGACTGCACAAAGTATACTGCCAGCGGAAATACATCAGTAGCCATCTTAAATGCAGAACGTAATATATCAAAAATTATATATAGTATATTCACAGCCTGTCACCGTGAACGGCGTGAACGAAGACAAATGTTAGTATACGGAAAAATAAAGTGTAATAAAGAAATAAGGAGTAGTGACAGCTTTGATCTATCTGACAGCTGATGTACTTATGGTATAAGTGAATAAATAAAATAAAAATGCTTTTCCTAAATTGATTTTTAATTTTGATAAAATGGTCAAATGTAGCCATTAATTAATTAGATTTGGTAATAAATACAAAAAATGCGTTTTATTATAACAAATGAGTTGAGGTAAAATAAACTCAATGTTTTTATATTAATCTGTTAACAAATGCATTTTTTTATTTATTATTGAGTCCAATAAATTAATGGTTATTAAAAAAAAAATTCCTTGTAATGAAAAAAAAAATGAAAAAATTTTAAACTTCACCAAGACTCGAACACGAGCCCACCGCATGACAAACGGCAACCTTACCGCCTGCGCTACAGCGCTCACCTGATGTACCAAGAGCAAAACAGCCTTTTAAAGACTGACTACAATTCTTTCACTAACTCGTCATAAACGATCAAGAATTAGCTGTAATAATAAATACATTTATCTACATAGCATTATTGTACTAAATTTTTTGTTTTTAATTTGAAGCATACATTTTGCATGAAGATATGATAATTTAAGGGTAACCATTCAGTACTCTATATACAAAACTATTCATATGCTCAACTATCATAAATTAATTAATATTATAATATTTGTTATATGTAGTCGAATAACTATGATAAACCAGCATATGAATAGTTTTGTATTTAGAGTATTGCATGAACACCCTTAAAGTATCGTATCTTCATGTAATATGTATGCTTCAAATTAAAAACATAATAAATTTAGTGCAATAATGCTGTGGAGATAAATGTATTTATTATTGCAGCTAATTTTTGATCGTTTATGACGAGTTAGTGAAAGAATTGTAGTCAGTCTTTAAAAGGCTGTTTTGCTCTTGGTACATCAAGTGAGCGCTGTAGCGCAGGCGGTAAGGTTGCCGTTTGTCATGCGGTGGGCTCGTGTTCGAGTCTTGGTGAAGTTTAAAATTTTTTCATTTTTTTTTTCAATACAAGTAATTTTTTTTTTAATAACCATTAATTTATTGGACTCAATAATAAATAAAAAAATGCATTTGTTAACAGATTAATATAAAAACATTGAGTTTATTTTACCTCAACTCATTTGTTATAATAAAACGCATTTTCTGTATTTATTACCAAATCTAATTAATTAATGGCTACATTTGACCATTTTATCAATATTAAAAATCAATTTAGGAAAAGCATTTTTATTTGCTTTGAGTTTTTAGGTAAACGCAGCACCTTCACTCGGATGACACGTAAAAATGTCACGGTTACCGGTAGTCGCTCTTCTTCTGACGCCAATGTTGCCTGAAGTCCAAATCACACCTATGCTCTCCAGGCATAGTTGTGTTTGTACCGCTTCCCTTTAAATTTTCTATACTGCTGCTGGCTAGCGCTTATCTTCATTTTTGTTGCTAAAAGCTTGATTCTGGCATCACTGCCGTGTGGAACTATTAGTTTGCTAATAAAAGCAGAGGCTTAATTTTAAGAGATTGCAACATATAGTAATTAATATAGATACAATTGTAAAAAGAAAACAAAAATTTTATTTTACATATATTAACTTTAAATAAAATCCCACAAAGTACTGTAAAATATCTAACATGTTATATTATATATCTAATCTGTCAGCTTCTTTATTTTAATATTCATCTCAATTATCACAGTTTGATCCTCAGCGATGACACAGTAACCACATTATGGTGAATCTATTCTTTTTTTTTAATGTTCGATCCACATAGCTTCATCCTCAGCAGTGATACAGTAAACACACGTTCATTACTATAATTTAATCTGAAACAAAATCCCACAAAGTACTATAAAACATCTTACATTTTATATTATATATCTATTCTGTCATTTTCTTTATTTATTATTGCATTTACCTAAATTGCTGACTCATTTATTTTAATATCTGTCTCAATTAACACAGTTTGATCCTCATCAGCGATGACACAGAAATAACATTATGGTGAATCTATTCTTTTTGTTTTAATGTTCAATCCACATAGCTCCATTCTCAGCATTGACATAGTAAACACTTTACAATAATTTAATCTGAAACAAAATCCCAAAAAGTACTATATAAAATCTTACATTTGAAATTACAAATGTAATCTGTCAGCTTCTTTATTTGTATCGTATTTACCCAATGTGTTGACTTGTTTATTTTAATATTCATCTCAATTAACACAGTTTGATCCTCAGCGATGACACAGTAACCATAATATGGTGAAACTATTCCTTTCATTTTAATGTTCAATCCACATAGCTCCATCCTCAGTAGTGACATAGTAAACACATTACTATAATTTAATCTGAAATAAAATCCCAGAAAGTACTATAAAATATCTTACATTTATATTATATATCTAATTTGTCAGCTTCTTTATATATTATTGTATTTACCCAGTTTTTTCACTCATTTATATTATTATCTGTCTCAATTAACATAGTTTGAATCTCAACGATGACACAATAACCACATTATGTTTAGTCTATTCCTTTATTTTAATTTTGAAAATCCGCATAGCTCCATCCTCAGCACAGTGACATAGTAAACACATTACTATAATTTAATCTGAAATAAAATCCCACAAAGTACCACAAAATATTTATATCTTACATTTTATATTATAAACTTTATTGTTATACTTATCTAAAATGTTCAGTCCTTTATATACTTTTAAAAATTATTTTTTTGTACATTTTACAAATTTCGTCACTTTATTTATTCACTTATACCATCAGTATATCAGCTGTCAGTAAGATTAAAACTGTCACTTTATTTCTTTATATTACTTTATAACTTGCGGTATGTATATTGTATGTACGATACAATAATACTAACATTTGTCTTGGCTCACGGACCATGCATTATGTATTTTGAAATTAGTAATTAGAAATATCTATATTGCGGTCCCTCTACAGTCTCTACCCTCTGACGTATTTCCGCCGACCAGTAGTATCAGCAGCGACTATAGCGTAGTACCCAAAATAGTACTACGCTATAGGATATGTCGCTTTTGGGTCCGTACTACGGTAGTACCGAAAGTACTACACTTGGCAACCTTGTACGGTAGTATAATTATACTACACTTGGCAACGCTGATTCCTTTACTTACAACTTTTTATGCCGTTTGGTTGGCTGCATTGGTATATAGGCATAATTTGCTATAGTATATTACTGTTATACAGTGTGTGTCATAGCTGACAGCCACTGACAGCTGTCAAATGGTGCAGTTAACCTGTATTTTCGAATCGTAAACAAGAATAATATTTTCGGAAAAGGATTGCGGAAAAGAGGAAAGGATTTTAGTAAATAACGGAGAAAGAAAAATATATCAAATGAGTATTAATTAATATCAAAACATAAAAATTATTGTAAATTTTTAAGGAAATATACTTTTTGATTATTTTATTTTTGTTACAGGTGAAATTCTGTTCCTGATGAGTTTCAATTAAGGAAAAAAGTACTTATAGACCAATAAATGAAAAAGCATTAAATTATAAAGCATTTCTGTGTAGTCCAGTCATTTCAATAATTTAGACATAATGTTATAACAGTGAATGTGTAAGCGATTGGTGTATATACAACCAAGTTTTATTGTAAATTTGTAATGATGTACGTTAATGTTTTGATTGCTACTTTTATAAATTAAAACTAGTTCAAGTAACCTAATATTTATATTTCTTCCCTTATTCCAAATTCTATATACACATAGTACGTAATTGCATATTCTCATATTAGTCATACATTCTTTAAATTACTAACAAAATTACTACAATTTTATATTTGTAGGGCATAACTGTTTCTTGCAATGATTTTTATTATTCGATCAATGTAAGACAAGTTGCATTGGGTTTCTGCTAATGTTTTATTGATCCACCACATCCTTCCACATCTTGTGTGACATTTATTTGGCTCTGTTGCACTATTTTCTTCTAGTCTATAACATATAACATTAATTTTCTAATCATTTATACATACACACAGATCTGATAATACTGCTGATCTGCAATTATTTTTGTAATAGTTGAAATGATTGTTAAACCATTATCTTCTTTAATTTGTAAAATGGACATTTGAATGATACTATTAAAATTTGTCATCTTTTCTGCGAGATATGCTCTCATAATACTTGTGAAAATAAAGTTCTTTAAAAGGTATTTGTATACTGCTGAGTTCATCTTGTTTTTAGCTTCAAATAGTTTTCCCACTATACGCATAGATATCCATTTTGAATATAGAATACTTATTTCATTACATCTATTATGATGTTGTTAGGATTGATAGAAAGACATATCAATTCTTTGAAAATGATATAATATATATCTAGTAAAAAGATAAATTAAGATTTTAGAACAAATGAATTTCACATACAAATAGAAGTAACAAAATATGTATCATATATTGAGGATGGATATCCAAATGTGAAGTTGGATAATTATTTGAAGCTAAAAACAAGAAGCATTCAGCAGTACATTTAAATGTATTGGAGAACAACATCCTCTCAAATGTAAAGAGAAGATATCCTATGGAAGAGGTACCAAACATTATAAGCACAATATTCAAGTGTCCATTTTTCAAATTTAACAGAACAATGGTTTACCAATCATCTTAATATTTATAAAATCAGTTAGTTAATAGAATAGCCATATCCAAGTGTATTTAAAAATAGCACAAAAATATTGGTATATGTTAAAAACTTGAAAAAGGGATTAACAAGGAAAATAGATGTCATACAAGATGTGTGGAAAGATGTGGTGGATCAATTAGCCATTTGCAGAAACCCTTTGCAATTTGTCTTACATTGATCGAATAATAAAAATCATTGCAACAAACAGTTATGCTCTACAAATATAAAATTATGGTAATTTTATTAGTAAATTAAAGAATATCTGACTAATATGAGAATATGTAATTAAGTACTATGTGTATATAGAATTTGGATTAAGGAAAGAAATATAAATGATAGGTTAATTGCACTAGTTCTAATTTATAAAAGTAGCAATCAAAACATTATCGTACATCATTACCAATTTACACAATAAAACTTGATTGTATATACACCAATCGCTTACACATTCACTGTTATAACATTATGTCTAAATTATTGAAATGACTGGGCTACACAGAAATGCTTTATAATTTAATGCTTTTTCATTTATTGATCTATAAGTACTTTTTTCCTTCATTGAAACTCATCAGAAACAGGATTTCATCTGTAACAAAAATAAAATAATCAAAAAGTATATTTCCTTAAAAATTTACAATAATTTTCATGTTTTGTTATTAATTAATACTCATCTGATGTTTTTTCTTCTCTGTTATTTACTAAAATCCTTTCTTCTTTTCCGCAATCGTTTTCCGAAAATATTATTCTTGTTTACAATTAAAAATTAAGGTTAACCGCGCCATTTGACAGCTAAAGACAAACTCCATTTTGCTACAGTTAAAATTCCCTAGATAAGGAGTCCTTAATCTAAGGATGCATTCCAAATTACGCATGAAGCGCATAGAATGTACAGTTTATGTCACATTTATTATAGAATTTAAGTGCTTACTGCGCGCATATGCGTGACTCGGAACGCACCCTAAGGAGTTCCTTAAGGACTATAAGGACCGACTATAGTTGAGTTCGGAATTAAACTCTTTTCACTCCGACGGAGCTTTCCCTAGAATTCCCTATTCACTCCGACTAGAAATTCTGTGTCCGGGAGCAAGTTAGAGAGTGAATAGGGAATATGGAAGAGCTGTGATAGCTAATTGCTATTCTATCCCCACTTCTAAAAGAAAAATAGGGGTAAGGATAAATAAGAAATATTGGCACTAATTGGGAGCTCCGTCTGACTAGTTTAAGCGGGAAAGAAGCAAAATTGACAAATGTTGGTTTCATTATTTTGGAATTAAATTTCAAACGTTTGTTTATATAAATCTAAGGGCCTGATAAAGTAAGTGAAATAAAATTTAAAATAATACAATATCGTGTATAGTTAAAAAATTAATCTTTTATTTCTTTTTAACAGTTGTTATGAATAATGAATTTAGTTCGTGTAGACTCTACCAATTTTAATTTAATTTATTTTGATAAAATAAAAATGGATGTCCTACTGCAAGAAAAAAGTAGTGAGTAGTTTATAAAATTATATTAAAAATATATGGAGGGATAAAGTTGCTACTGGAATTTTTCATTTTTGCTGTACTACTAAATTATTGCAATTAATTGAAAGAAGACAGTTATCAAAATAAATTAAATTAAAATTGGTAGAGTCTACACGAACTAAATTCATTATTCATAACAACTGTTAAAAAGAAATAAAAGATTAATTTTTTAACTATACACGATATTGTATTATTTTAAATTTTATTTCACTTACTTTATCAGGCCCTTAGATTTATATAAACAAACGTTTGAAATTTAATTCCAAAATAATGAAACCAACATTTGTCAATTTTGCTTCTTTCCCGCTTAAACTAGTCAGACGGAGCTCCCAATTAGTGCCAATATTTCTTATTTATCCTTACCCCTATTTTCCTTTTAGAAGTGGGGATAGAATAGCAATTAGCTATCACAGCTCTTCCATATTCCCTATTCACTCTCTAACTTGCTCCCGGACACAGAATTACTAGACGGAGTGAATAGGGAATTCTAGGGAAAGCTCCGTCGGAATGAAAAGAGTTTAATTCCGAACTCAACTTATGAATACGGCCGTATACTAGAGATGCTGATATTGTATCGATATATCGTAATATCGATATTTTTATGAAATTTTTCGATATTTTATACCGATATTTCTAGTGACAATATTTAGGTGTATCGATACTGAAGCGCTAATATCAAAATTTTTTTATAAGTTTAGAATGAGACTAAACTGAGGAAAATTAACGGTGCCATTTTTTCTGATTGCTTTGCTGTAAAGCAAGTTTTAAAAACAATCACACTGTACAAAATATTAGGTAATTATAATTAAATATATTTACTTTAATGAATTGTTTTTAAAATTATACAGATTACATAATTTTTTCTTATATTTTAAACTTAATAAACTTTTTCTTTATTTTTTTCAGCTTCACTTTTTGAACAATATTTATACCTCGATCCAAATAATATATACTACCCTCTATAAAAGTATGCATACCAAATTTCCTAATACCCTATTCCACAAATAATATTCTCTTTAAAAACAAGTACTCTGTTATACAAGAAAGAAATAATAATCCAACATGAATTAATTTATCTTATTTTACAATTATATTTATAGATCATCTCTTTCTCGCATAATACCATATAATTATTCTAAGATTGTTTAGATTGATAATAAAGATATTATAATGGTTGATTTTATTTTTAATTTAGTGCCATCAAAAGTTTGGACATATTTTATACGTATACCCACAGGAGGCAGATGCAAACTGTGTCAACGAGAAATAAAAGGAAGTAAAAATACAACAAATATGAGATCTCATTTGAAGCGAGCTCACCCAAAAATTGATCTTAGTGAAAATGCTAGGAATACTTTTGAAGTAAATCATAAAAGAATAAAAATGATTGTAAATTTTAATATAGTACGTATAATTTATTACTAATACTTACTTAATTTAAAAAATAGGCTCCAATTGCAGATGAAAATAGTATGATGGATTTTGTATTGGATGATAATATAGAACCACTTTCATCTGCAGCTTCTGAATCTTCTGTAACTTCTACATTAACAAATACAATTGAACAGCCTTCAAAACAGCCTAGAATAGATCTGACCTTTTACAAACAAAGTTCTTTTCAAGGTGCAGAATTTGTTTACTAAAATTTTCCTAAATGAAATATTTATTGTATGTACCTTATATTGTAGCAATTAGAAAATTTGTTGCAGATTCTGCTTTGGACACGTAGAAGGATATATGTATATCCTTGGAATCGTTTACAGAAAACTATTGGCAGTCTTTCAACAATCTTTCCAAAATCTGTTTAAAGATTACTGACAGTCTTTTATAATGCAAATTCGAATGCCAGATTTTCTTCCATTGTTGAAAACAGAATTGTTAAAATTAATCTGCAACAAATTTTCAAAATACTACTAAGTTCTAACGATATATTAGTTCTACATATAATCTTTAATGTAATTAATTTTTATTCTTATTATAGTTATATTAACTTAAATAATAATGTTTTAACAGGAGGATCTAAAGCTGCTGAAATCACTAACAAGCTTATCTTTATGATTGCAAAAGACAACATGCCTTACCAAACAGTCGAGAATGAAGGCTTTAAAACATTCATGAAAGCCATTGCTCCTTTGTATAAACTTCCATGTAGAAGTACAGTTCAGAGTTTGATGGAAGAAAAATATCAGGTATTATCAAGTATTACCAAAACTTGGCTTTCGAATACAAATAATTTAAGTTTGACCACGGATATTTGGACTGACCCATTAAATGTCAAAAGCTTTTTGGGTGTTACAGCTCATTTTTTATTAAATGATAAATTTAAAACTCTTGTAATTGGAGTAACAGAGCTAAATGACAGACATACGTCTGAATATATAGAAATGTGGCTGTTACAAATTATAAAAGATTGGCAAATAAAAAAAGAAAGTATAGTGGTAGTTGTATCCGATAATGGGGCTAATGTTAAAAAAGCAATCGTTAATGCATTTGGTGCAGAGAAACATTTACCATGTTTTGCACATTCTCTAAATTTGTTGCCTGCAAAAGTTATGGCTTCTGAAAACATTAGTTCTGTTTGCAAAAAAATTAAAACCATCGTAAAGTACTTTAAAAAATCAGTAACAGCAGCTGACAGGTTACGAGCAGTTTCAAATCTGAAGCTACTACAATCTGTAGAAACACGTTGGAATTCGACGTATGATATGATTGTTAGATTTATTGAACTATCTGAGAAGATTAGTCCAATACTTTTACAATGCCCTTCAGCTCCAATAATGCTAACTGCATCAGAATTACTAGTGGCTAAAGAGTTTGTTGAGCTACTCAAACCCTTCAAGGATGCAACAAAAATATTATCTGGAGAATCCTATCTAACAGGTAGTAAGGTAATACCGATCTTAAATATTCTCCAAAGATCTTTGCAGTCTTCATTTCCTGAAACTGAGATAGGAAATGAAATGAAACAGATTTTATTAGAAGAATTCTATGAACGTTTTAAATCAAGAGAAGAAATCTCTGTTATAGCAATAGCAACACTTTTAGATCCACGATTTAAACGAATCCATTTTTGTGATGAATTAGCCTGTTTAAGTGCTATTAATACTATCGTAACACTCTTACTTACCAATGAAAGTGATAAGCCAATAGATGAAGTTGATAACATTAATAAAGATGAGTTAGTGAAAACAGATTTTTGGTCATATCATAAAAGCCTTGTGAAGCTAGACCAACAAAACCAAATTACTATTACTGATAATAATATTATGCCAGAAGAGTTTAGGTTTTATTTAAATCAGTCGCCTATTGCCATTGATGATTGTCCAATAAAATTTTGGAGTCATTCTTCACCACTGTCAACATTAGCTAAAAAATATTTAATAATTATTGCTACATCAGTACCATGTGAAAGACTCTTTTCAAAAGCAGGTATTATTATGACAGAACGCAGAAACCGTTTAACAGGAGACCATTTAAATCAATTGTTATTTTTGAGTTCCTTATCATTTGACGAATGGAACTTAGATGCTGCTGTTTAAATTTAATATTTTATAATATGTCAGATAGGAAATGTGAGAGAGTATTTAAAGATAATAGTGATTTTATAAGTATATTTTATTTCTTTAGCAAATTATAATAAGTTTCCTGCAATACTAATATGCCATATATGTGATAAGAAAAATGACTGCTTTCATATGTATATTTGTGTGGAAAATATATTAAGTTATTATAATAAAAACTGGATAATATTTACTAACCGAATAATAGGTAATAAAGTAATTCTCTAAACTATAAATTATCTCATTATAATAATATCACTGCATGAATTTGATGAAAGTTTCAAAAATTAAATAAAAGTATTTGTTATAAATAAAAGATCACAAAAGTCAATGCATAAATGAAAATGAATATATACTTTCTTAATTCCCTTATACAATACTGATTAAAATTGTCGTCTCAGCTGCAGTTATATGATGAAGGCTCATCCATCGCACCAAAAATAACATCCCATCCTTGTCCAGAACAATACAACCTTATATGATTTTATTACCTTATATCTTTAAATTAATTTAACCTGTAAATATAATTCGCCATCAAGTATTTATTTTTTTCCTTTGATACATATAATTTATTATTGTATTAAATTATACTTATTTATAATAGTAAGATTCCATTGTCTTCTATTATTATTAATTGGTGTTATTTTTTATCATTTTTTGAAAAATATCAAGCTCGGTCATCGCATTTGACAACTACGCTATATAGCAATATTAGTAATATCGATATTTTGGGATCGATTTGTCTCCGTATCGATAATGCTGGCTTTGATATATTTTGATACTAATATCGATACTTTCAGAAAATATCAGCATCTCTACCGTATACCACGCAATATGTATAGTAAGTGTGATTCAGAGAAGAAATGAAGTATAGTGTTTTAAGTATAATAAGCTCTCAGTGCTTTCGGAATTCGGACTTCTTCTGACAGTATTTCACGGATTTCAGCAATTCCACGCTATATAGGTAGTGAATTATTGTGATTGGTCCATTTGGAATAGCAGTGATAAATTGTATAAAATGGCTAGCAACTAAACGTTTGAAATGATGTTTTCGAAATTCAATTATATTAAATGTTCTTGTTAAAAGTACATCATTATTTCATCATATAATAAATAAATTATTCAGTATATTATACAAACACGACATTAAAAGATTTTAATAGTATATATTATAGGAATATTTCTGACCAATGATTCAACTAAAATTTGAAATAAATTTTAAAAGATATTACGTATATAGATTATACATTCAATTTATCTTTATTATAACTATAAAATAATCGCATAGTGCACAAATTTTTTTTTACAGGTGGCTGCTAAAAAATTATACATATTATACATATGCTACTTAAGAATATGGCATTTTTGAAAATAATTAATATTTGATAAAAAAACATGTAGAATTTGATTTCTATTGTAATTGTTTTTTTTATACTAGAAAATGATATTTTATAAAATCTCACGCACCATTTTTATTATTTTTTAGTAATAATAAGAAAGAGAAATCATGTATGTTAATTATTATTGTGATCCATCTGAAGACCCTAATTCAAAATTAAACGTCCAAACTCCTATAAAAATATTCGAAATATATTAATATATATAAGGCGTTATAAAATATTCTTCAATATTACTATTACCTTCCGGTGTATTAGTTCGTTTTATTGGGGAGACTTTTTTTTCCTCCTTCATCAGCGGTTTCCTTTGTTTTTGGACCTCTCTATCGTACTGAAACAAATAAAATTTTTTTAATATGAAATGTAATATTTGTGTAAGATAATTATAAAAGACTATATAAAATAAAATCAATATATATATATTACTCGCGTGTTTCTCCAGCAATTAGTGGGATCTTTTGAATAGTTGGGTTTATCAAATAAGTTTTTTTTTTCTGGTTTTTTATTTGTT
Source organism: Prorops nasuta (assembly GCF_024137725.1). NCBI lineage: Eukaryota > Metazoa > Arthropoda > Insecta > Hymenoptera > Bethylidae > Prorops > Prorops nasuta. The sequence continues at coordinate 18,467 of NW_027116950.1, forward strand.
GAAGCATCCGGTTTATTGATTTTGTCGTAGATCCAGTCGTTCTTTTCATCTTCATATTTCTAAAATATAATTCATATTATCATTAATAATCAAACTTAAAGTGTTTTTATACAAATATATAATGCATATAATATATACACCACATAAATTGATCAATAACTTTTTTAAATAATTGAAAAAAAATAATGAAGAAGCGATATATTGAATGAAAATTACGAGACAAATTTCAAGTCACTAAAAGGATTACTTACATATCTGTGATCTTTTGAAAGTTCCATATTATTGTCACTGTCAAAATTATACGGGCGATGATCCATGTTTGCAGAATGAGAGAACACGGTAGACTGCCAAAATGCAGCTCGCTTACATTAACCTGCAGTAAAGTTATTTGATCCATGATATTGAGTGATAACAATATGGAACTATGAAATAACGTTTCATCTTTCAAGTATTGTATTCTTTAAATACTCTATGTTTATCGGTTTTCATTTAACATTAAGATACTCCTAATATTTTAACATTAATATTATTCAGCCTCGTACATCCTTTAAAAGCCACTAAGTGGTATATCGTATAAAATTTTATGAATTATATCACAAACAAAATGTATTCATTAATCGATTGTTAAAATAAAACAAATTTATATATATATGCTGGAAAGAAAAAATTTTTATTTAATACTAACAATTCTTCATACATGTTTACATGATATAATAATGTTAAAACCGCGGCTCCCGTTCAAATAAACAAGGAATACGCACACTTACCCGCTGCGTTCAGTTACCCCGAATTACTCCATTTGAATTTAATAAATTTTTACAAATAAGTAATGCATATCAATTTTATTGGTTTATTTATGATGTTAAAAAATATTTATATCAAGATTTCACATCATCAGATATGAATTGAAATTAGTTGGTAAAATCCATGATAAAATTCTCATAGAGTGCTTATAGAGTCCACTTGAAATAACTCTTATTGGCTTCTTACGTAGCTCTTTTTGTAGGGCCAATACTGAAAGTATATGTTTATATTTTGTAAAGCATACTTCAGATGAGTAACGATTTATTATTGTTTTAGATTCGTCTCGCGACAAATGAAGATCAAACATTTTAATGTATAAATTGATTTTTTCAGTTTCAGTTGTTGTAATTTACAAAAACTGTTTAACAAATATAAATTAAAATTATATAAATTTAGAGGATTTAAATTATAAGTACTCGGTTCTTAGTTAAGTCAAGCTTGAAGAACTGTACGAAATTTATAAGTTTAATTAGAGAGAAAGTCTTGCGATTGTTCTAGTATAGTTTTTGTCCTGGGATGACTGGTCAGGGCACATGTAATCGAACCTTTACCTAAAGTGTATTGATAGCTTTATCATATATGGTATGGTTCGGAGTCACGTGTGTATGAGTAGGCCATTTCTTCTACAGGATTTTAAGTGTTGACAAGATTCTATATTGCTACGGGCGTTGTTATTTCAAGCCTCGGAAGCAAGCGAGTGCTGTTGCCGGAGAAATAGTCTCGTATTGCATTAAGATATTTTCACGCATCATCTACCCGTCAATGCAATAGGAGCCTTTTTTGGTTTACTGGCTTTTATTCAATATAAATATTAATGCCTAGATTGTAATAGTTTATTTTAACGATTGATATGATTAATAAGGAAGAATGTTAAAATAGTTAATCTTATAACACCCCTCCTCCCCTGGAGGAAGAGTACCGTTAAACGCTCTTATGAATTATAATACGGACATATGGTAAGAGAGTTATTGTTATTACTATCTAACGTTTTTTCTGTAATCTCTTGCATCGATATAATATGCATTGTAATGGAGAAAACTAAAAAATTAATGTAAAATTTGAAGCAAGTAATTATTTTGTAGTACATATTTCATTTTAAGATTAAAAGTTACAATCAGGAAACTTTGCAAAGTCTTACGTTAGTTATACATAAGCAAAACATTCACAAAATATCTGTTTGAAATCGTTACAATAACTATATATGTTTAAAATAGTAGATGTGTCCGATTGATTGAAGGATTAAATTAAATTAAATAAAATTAACAGATGTCCAAAGGTACAAATTTCGTTTGTACCTTTGGACAGCTAGTGAAAATCATTGGGAAATGTACGTAACTCACTTATAAATAAAATTGTTATGTTTCAAATTAATATTTAATACATTTTACATAGATATTCATACTGTTTCACACATGTTTTGCATGTATTGTCGAAAGTATTGCAGGTTTCCTAAATTAAGTAAAAATTCGCAAATTATATTGTGTAACTTGTCTGAATCACAAGGAACGACTGATTCCTTTTTGTAGTTGAGTATCCGTACATTTTGTTTTATAAAAATGCTTTGTTTAAACATACTATACGCTGCTTACGTTTCTGACTGTGCAAAAGTACAAATGTAGACATGTCCGAAGGTACAATCCAGCCACCAGGGCTTATTAAAATATAAATAGTCATAAAAATTACACTTGTTAAGATTAAAATTTGCAATAAGTACCAGCTTGTAGCCAATTAAAAATACAAAACAAAAACAAATCAAAAACATATTTATCTTATCGTATAAGTAGTGTAGCTATGCCGATACTGGAACAGCGGCCAGGGGGTTCGGAGCGCAGGGTCTCCGCCGCGAGAGGCGGGAGGTGTCTCCACTCCTCTGGCGTCACAGCATATTTTTTTTAATTGCTTCAGGAACGTGCTGTAATTTTTTTTTAAGTTTTAGGACTACATTCACCGCCCTCCCCCCCATTATGATCAGATATGGATGTTTTTTATTTAAATATATTGGTGCGCTCTGATGTATTCGAACGTTTCTCAATACGCGCGCGTGGGCTCGCCATTGATACTTTTCGATGAAATTCGGACGTGACGGGTCCCCCGCCCCCACCTTCATTCATATTTTAAATATTTTTTCCACGATATTCTTTCCTCTGTGGAGAGCGTTTGTGGAGAAAGAGAGAGAAAGAGAGAGAAAGAGAGAGAAAGAGAGAGAGAGAGAATAGCGGCGTCGGATGTGATACTCGGCTGAGCACAGGGTTTCGCGCTTGTCGGGACCGAGTCCATTGTCCTAACACGAGGTAATATACCTCAACTATATCCCCTCCCCTGATAAGACTCCCTAAGCAGTTTTGGTGCGCTCCACAGCATGTGGAGTGACACGCCATATGCGCGAAGTTTAGTGAGAGGAACACGAGGCGACTCTACTACTACTACTAAGATGAACCCCTTCCCCCCTACTACTACTACTACTACTAGTACTATTAAGATGAACCCCTCCCCCTATGTAAGGATAATGGAGACGAAGAAGTATAATACACATAGATTGTCAGGAAATAAAACGACACATTTAGTGAAAGAGCCCGAAGGTATAAAAAACCCTTTTTATTTTGAAAAGCTCAAATTACAAAGTCTAACTACAATGCTCTTAATCGTGTCTTTGAACAAAATATTTTTAAGTTTGTATATGACACACCGATGCCTCGACAGCCTCGCGTAACCAGGAGGTTGCAGGAGAAGTAGACAGCAACAGCATCTATGATTAAAGAGAGAAAATTATTTTTTATCAGTCTTAACGTTTATTTTTCATGTAGTACTTAATATTAGAAGAGTTTAAACTTTAAATTAATAGAAGTAATTTAAATATATGTATTTGTGTGTGTGTGTGTGTCAAACTCTTACCGGTTAAATATTAAAAAATGTATTGATAAACTCCTCGCTACGTGTAGGAGGCCACCCATCCGAATCTTCAGGATCCTCGTGTTGGAGGTTGGGTGATCCCCAACACCCGTCCTGCATCCAGCGGATTCCGGAAAAATCGAAATCTTTTTGGAATGATATTTCCCAAACGATTTCTTCCTCCCAGTTCTCCTGTTCTATCAATCTACCCTCTCGTATGTAGAGGGTATATTCTATTAAACAGAACAAAGAATATATTAATAATATTGTTGACCTCACTCTTTTCTACTCATGAAATATTATAATAATAATAATATTAATAACTTACCTCCAAGAAGACCTCCTGGACCAAGTATTCTCCTTTCTTCCCAATCTAATTCAGGCTCCTCGGGAAGTATTAGGGGAGGCCTTTCCCCCATTAATTCTTCCCAATCTAATTTCATTTCGATATACATATTTTTCTTATTGATTCGCACTATGTTCAGTGAAGACACTCTAAAGAGCTAATGAGACGTTTCAACAGCGTGTCATTTCCTGCAGTTGTAAAGTCTCTTTATCGGAATTGATTTAAGAGTTAGTTTCTTCCAGGAAAGAAATATGATTCTTTCTTCTCACTCGTCTAAAAGTAAAATAAACAATGGAACCAAAATCATCAAGAGAATGAAAGTAATAGAGATTCAAGATAGAAATATGACGGTGAAGAATTTGGACGATTTTCAGGAAAAAAAAATATACATTTATATTTCATTTCAAAATAATATTTACATAATATAATATAATAATAATAATAATAATATTGCCCCTAAACAGCAGCTGCATCTGTGATTGAAGAGAAAAAGATTTATTATTAGTTTTAACTTTTATTTTCATGAAATACCTAATTTTAGAAGAGTTTAAACTTTTATTAACTCTTACCGATTGGTGGTGGCTGTTAAATACACTCACAACCCCTATATTTACATCGGCTGCATATTGCGCACCCGTAACAGTAACAACCGACGTGCCAGCGCCTGATTTGGAGTGAGTACAGGACCAGGTTCAGCAGGAGCCTCCGGCAACTGACTTGTCACCTGCGGTACCACCCGGAATGGTTTAACAACCGCAATAGGTAACCCTTGGTCGACTAAATCACTTTTAATCGGTAGGAAAACTTCTCTTTTTTCGTAGCCCATTTTTTCACGATGCTCACTGCTACAGAGCAAAATCAGGACTGAAGTGAAAATCGCTTTCCTCTCAGTATTCACAGCAAGTAAAAAAAAAATAAATCTGTGATATTAGCACAATGAAACATTCTGTAGCTGATAATATAATAGAAGCTATTGTAACAAAAAAAGAGGTTATGATGATAGGCTACGTTCAGTATCTATATAGGTTAACTATTGCCAAACCGGGATATTTAAATGGTAATACTTATACAACTACAAGGGTATCGGACACACCCAGCTTAGCCTGTGACAATTGCCGAAAGCTGAGCGGCCGAGTCTCGAGTGTGACGCTATAAAAACGATCAAAACATAAACATTCTTGACAAATGTCATAAGCTAAGATTAAAACTTTTGCAATTTATATTTATCGAGTTAATAATTCATATTTTCGAGTTGTACGTATTTTTACGACGAAACGTAACTATGTAGTTTTTGGACTCATTTTCGTCCTAAAAATACGTGCAATTCGAAAATATGAATTATTAACTTGATAAATGTAAATTGCAAAAGTTTAAATCTTAACTTATGACATTTGAGAAGAGTGTTTATGCTTTGATTGTTTTTATAACGCTCACACTCGAGATTCTGCCGCTCGGCTTTCGGCAATTGTCACAGGCTAAGCTGGGTATGTCCAATACCCTTGTAGTTGTTAGTATTACCATTTATGGAATCTTTGCGCTTATGGGCTAGCAACGCTGACAATAGAATTCTTTCGTTTCATCAAACCCAATTATAAGTGAGGATTTTTAATCGCTAATAACATTTTAATTAAGGCTGCTAGCCTAAAAGTGTTTCGAGCCTTTTTACTCAGAATTTCACCTTCTATCCGAATATCCGGTTTGGCAATAGTTAATTGGACACCCTGTCAACCAAAAATATAATAGTTTTGCATTTTTTGACAATAAATTTTGGTCGATCGATAAATTTTATGTTATTGTTTAAATAATATTATTCTGTCCAAAGGTACAAGAATATCCCCTATTCTATGTGATTTGTTAATAAATCGATCTGGAAGATTTGTTTATTGTGATTGCGTGTAGATCTAACTCCAAATATAAAATTATTTAACATTTTCCAAGGAAAGTAAATTATTATGAAGATCTGTAAGTTCTTTTGAAAAGAATAATATATGTTTTGTAGAAATTAACCGTTAGGGCTAATGCGTTCACCTTTTCAACGCGCCCTCACTTGCCCTATAGGACTGCGCACACTTACCCAACATTCAGGTCAAATGTACAGATTCTGTCTTCTTCTAAATAAAAGTGTTTATTTCTTTAATGAGACGGTTTACAGCAAAATTTCTTTTTGCATTCAATAGTCTAATAAATGCACTGTCTAATCTTCATTTGTTTTTTTTTACTAACCCTTATCTATTAACCCTGACAATCCTCTAACGAGAAAAGTGCGCACACTTGCATCGAATGACTCTATATTAAAATAAAAATTAGTATTTTTAGATGATATTAATTATGAACTCATTTTATTTCAGCTCTTCCTGTTTGCATTTAACTAAAATTGATTTTATTAATCTTTTGCGGTCGAAAATATGACTTCGTTGATAAAGGTTTTTAATTTATTTTAAAAGAAATTTTATTTTTCAGTCTACTGTACATAAATAGGTATCTTATTGTTCTGTAATGTATATGTACGATAATGTCTGGATATGATGAAAGCTCATATTCGCATTTTGGCAACCGTAATAAGAAACGACAAAGCACACCCCTCCTAATCATTTTTCGCAGCGGCATTAATTTCAGGCAGAGCCCTTTTTGTTCTGATCTGTTCAGAGTCAAGCAGTTTTGCAATACTCCTTAGAGAAGTCCGAGCAACAAGTAGTGTCAGAAGTGGGATGATCAGTTTTTTCCTTGGAAATTAGTTGATTTAATTTCTGAACAAATCGGTGGACCTTCAAGTAGTTGAAGAATAGTGAATACCAAGTACGCGCGCGCGCGCGCGAATTCCTTTAAAACAATTATCAGAGAATCCAAACAATCATCAAGGTAATATTGGGTTTCCAGTTAAACGACGAATCATCCGATATAACCATCAGAAGTTCCAGACCAATCATCAATCGGAGTATCCAAATACAATAAAGACATCTGGAGAATATCATACAGCACTTAAATTGAACAGTAATGCAGTCGCTATTAATTCGTTACATCAACTCATCAATGAAAATCACACCAATTGGAATGATAGCATTATTATTATTGTAAGTTTCAATTCTAATTTTATAATTACAAAATCCAATTAAATAAATTACCGAAATGAATAATGTTAGCGCTGAAATAAGCTCGTCACAGAGCATACGATTAGAAGTAGCCGAAAAATTACTGAGTACTTTTAATGGCGATAAATTAAAAATATATGAGTTCTGCGATTTATGCCATAAAGTTAATCCCTTAGTAAAATCTGCTGATAGAGATATCCTTTTTGCTATTATTCAGACTAAAATCACTGACAATTCTAGAACCCTTATAAAAAATAGAATGTTCGAGGGTTGCTGATCCTTGCGAGCTCATTTATTAGATGTATATTCTAAAAGAAGATCACAAGATCAATGTCAGTTAGAATTATTTTCTTGTACACAAAATTGTGATGAAGACGTAAGTCCTATTCAAATAAAGTTGAGAATTGCCTTATAAAATTAACTAATTCTTTAGAAGAATCTTTGACAGTAGCCGAACGTGTTGCTAACATTAAACTCTTATAAACTCAAGCTCCTAAAGTATTTATCATGGGACTCAGTAAGAATATCATTCTACTCTAGCTGACTATATTTAAAGCATTATATCAAGCCTAGCCAAACCGATAGGGACTTACGGTTAGATTTTTCAATGTTCTCTTATAATACAACAAAACATACCTCTACTGAATACACACATTTTGAGTTAGTTTTTGGAACCAAACCTGAGTCACCTACTGCTGTTACTAAAGAACACGAATTTAGGTACACTTACGATAATTATATAGCTGAATTAAAACTTAAAGTACAAAAATTCCATGAAATTGCTAAGGAAAATCTCTTGAAATGAAAAGGAAAAAATAAAGTTTATTATGATAGAAGGGTTAAAAACGAAGATTATAAAATCGGGGATCGTGTCTACCTTCTGAACGAGTATGCCCTAAATCGAAGAAACTAACGCCAAATCATAGTGGACCATACGAAATTTTACATACAAAGTCACCCGTCAATGTAACTCTTTTAATATAACGCAGACACATATTAGTACACAGTAATAGAATTAAAAATGTAGTATGTAAATAAAAGCTATTCAAAATAGTACACTAACTCCTATCGACGTATTTGTAATGTTTTTATCAAAATCGTTTTTCTTTTTTTTTCCAGCGTCTTACACCTAGCTCATGGTGACAATTATCGTGTCAAAACTATGGATCATTCACCTGGATTATTCTATGATGATATACAGTCTTTGAGGTTCTACGACTCCACTTGGAATTTAGTTACATATCTAGATCTGTTGGGTTTCGAAGATAAATTGAGTTTTGCAAATCGTATGTATGATACTACTCTAATGTTTTGCGAGCACAAAAGAAAATACGCATATTGAATTTATCATACTTGCGAATCTCCTATGAGAATTTTGTCACGTACAGTTTCATCAATAAGACTAAAAGAAGATGCACTAAAAGAATTAATTGGACATAAACGGGTTAAAAGAGGATGGTTTAATGCAATTGGAACAACGATTAAAACCATAACCGGTAATTTAGATGACAAAGACGCAGAGTATTATGATGCTGCTATTGATAAATTATCAACTGACGAAAAAGAATTATTCAACTTATTGAAGCAACAAACACAAGTAGTACAAACCACTATTCAAAATTTTAACTTAACTATTTCTAATTTACGTCACAATGAAGAGATTTATAAAACTAATTTTGCTTTTATTGAAAAATACTTAAAAACAGTTATAGAAAGAGAGATAACAATGGAAGAAACGCTTAAAATAAGAACACATTTTGATCTTTTGCACGTCGTCTATAATGACCTTGACAAAGAATTTTCTACATTGATAAATGCTGTACTATTTGTTAAACAAAATTCCTTACATCCAGCCATAATAACACCGCATCAACTTATAAATGAACTCCAAAAGACCATCTCGTATTTACCTGCTGGAACAAGCTATCCTTTGACACTCAATATTCACAATGCACACGAATTTTTAAATCTTATTAAGTTACAAGTCTATTATTCCAATAATAAATTAGTATATATAATTTCGAATCCTCTAGTATCTGAAATGAAATTTAGATTATATCAATTGATTCCATTACCAGTAAAATTTAATGAGGAACATTACTTGTTCATATTACCGTCAGTTAAATTTCTTGCTATATCAGAAACGAAACTTCAATATTCACCTGTAGATAATCCTGAAGAATGTAAAACCACATCGGATAAAACATATATTTGTAAACTCTTGAAAGGGATATTCATTAGCCACATTAATCCTATTTGCGAAACTGAATTCTTACAACCAGTAAAATCAATACCTAAAACGTGTGATACTAGAATTTCTAATATCAATACTGAAATATGGTATAATTTATATAGTAAGAATCAATGGATTTATGTATTACCTAAAGAAATTTATGTATCAATAAGTTGTCCAAATGCACCTATTGCAGATGTTCTCTTATCTAAGGTCGGAATTCTACAATTATCGCCTAATTGTAAGGCTCATACTCCTAAAGCAATGATAAAAGCCTATAAATCGTTTGAAAGCAATTTTACGTCTTATGTGCCTCCGTTGAATATTACTAATGACGACTGTTGTATTGATCTAAAGGAAACTAATCTTACCTCTATTAAGTTGGATCACACTCTATCAAAAATAAACTTAGATAATTTGGAATTTGCGAGTCAAAAATTAGACCAAATCTCGAAAGGAGCTGATGAATTACTGAAACATCGACTTGTCACTAAAATGGTCAGCTTCCTAACATACTTGATTTATGCTATTCTAACCATAATTATTCTTTATATATTATATTCAATCTTAAGACGATGTTTACGACTGTTCAAAACCTCGAATGTACACGGTCATGATAATGATGGTGATAATGACTCTGCAAATTGTTTGACCTTTAACATGTGTAATAGGAATCGAGCGCAAAATGACATTCCTATGGTAGAACCTCGTATCATAGGAAAAAACCAAAATTTGCGCGATACCACAGATACATCTCAATTAGGAGCGTTTAGCGATGACCAACTCGAAGAAGAGTTACACAACCGTCGGTCTCAGCTTCGTACAGGGACATCTAATCAAAACGATAATATGCGGAACGACGAAGAATTCGTTCCTCGTAAGCCTATGCGCCGCACCAGTAGACTTACGGATAATATTAAAGATTCATGTAAACTTTTGCGTAAAATAAACCTTTCCCGAAACAAAATTTTAAGTCTCCCTCAGTTCTAAAAAACCCTAAAGAGTTCTGAAATAATTATTTTTACTTCTACAATAACATTTCAATCCTTAAAAATCCTATTTTAATTCTAACTAAACCTAAACAATCCTCCAGTAAGGCTTTAGAAGAATTTTAATGTAGCCAAATCTTCTTCGATCCTTAAAAATATTATTTAATTCTTTTTACAACTTATAAAATCTTTCAATAGACTTTTCCAGGATTTCTTAGCATTAATCAAATTGCTATTCTTTTATAGCCCTCTTAACGCTTAAAAGTTTACATGTTATATTGTGATATATATATATGCAATAAATTAAACAACCAATTACTCATTTACATTTATTTTAAGGATTATATAACATTTCCGAAGGGATAAACACATTTTTTGAAAATATATGAGAAATAGATTCCTAGAAATTTGTAACACCGTTAACAATGGTAATAAACATTTAAATTAACAAATGTTCTCATAGGTATACTCTGACACTCTGAGATCTGATCGTTTTTACGCGTGGGATCCTGAAAAGTTCAATTTTAAACCAATACTTTGTTAAATAGCAAATAGCCGAGTGGGTTAAAAGCTGGATTAGTATTCACAGGGTCCCAGGATCGAATCCCGTCAAGAATGATATGATTTTTTCACAAGGAAAAATTAGATAGTTCAGCTGAAAGGTACGTCATGACTATATATATATATATATATATATGTATGCTGTAAAATTATAAAACCTTTCATGCCAATACAATGTACATTGTACATTAATCTACACGTATAGGTTGAAATAATTTAAAGTATAAAAGAGAGGTACAATTTGATACAGTGTAAGTATAACTGTATAGGTTTTCTCCTTAATGTTAGAAAGTAGTTTTTGTTGCAAAACATGTAAAACTATATATTTCATAGTGTATTATAGAAATAACACACCTTAAAATGGATCGGAAATGAGTACAAGAAATGAATGCATTTATGTGCATGAAAACAATACACTTATGATTTGCAGTGTACACTTTAAAATATAATGAAATTCACAGTTATATAGGCTTAATATTTAATTAATCTAAAGTTTTATAAATGCCTAACGTATGAAGAATCTAAATCCTAAATTCTCCACTATCAAGTCTACCGGAAGACTTAAAAACGATTGTGCAGGAATTTAGAAATCTTATTGAGTTATAAACACTGCTGAATTGTTCACTTTCCGATACTTGTCTGACTTTTGTAGGATTTGGATTGTATACAAAATAGCTTCTGGTATACATTCTAAATTATCCTTTTGATAGTAACGTTTAGGTTTATAGTAGATCTTAGATTTTGACTCGGGTTACTATGTCACCAGCACACTAGGGGGGAAGGTTAATGTATATTTACAACTATTTGTAGCATATTGTAATTTTTGTAATGAAGCATGCAAATAGCAATATGGCTCATTATTTTATAATGAAATGCCCTTGATCGTGTAAGATGAAATACACTAAGGGCCATTTCAACCAGACATAGTTAAGCTAACCACGAGTTAAACAGGTATAGCTTATGTCACGGACACTATTTGTTAGCTTGAGTTTAGCAAATTAAACCTCCGTTAAAGGTATGGTTGAAACGGGCCTAACTGCTTTAACTATATGCTAAAAACTATATGAAAGCAAGCAAATAAGCTGGAAAATGGTTAAGAAAATCCTTTCATATATTTCATTCCATGAAAAAGTATCCTCCTCTTAAAACTAATGAACGAATGACAAGCATGAAAACATTATAAGTAACTTCATTATCTTTGAGTGCTCTGATTGGAAGGACGAAAAACTTACTCCCACCTAATGTCATCCGATATTTCAAGCATGCTTTTATTTCAAAGGGGAAGAGATATTTTTGAAGTAAGAAGCAGTTAGTGCTCGGGAGTGAGTTGAAGATAAAACATTAAGTTTCGATAATTACAATATTTAGGCGAAGAGAGAAAAAGGAAAAAAACAAATAAAAGAGTGGTGTACACATTTCAGGCTTTGCAGAAATAAACGAGTAAGTATGAGGATTTATCTTTTTTAATTAGAAAACTCCCGTGAAAAGCTATATTACTTTGAACGATTAATTTTTGTTTTAAAGTAGAAAAAAATTTATTATATTTTTCAGAATTTGACAGAGTAACATTTGTACAATATTTGGTGAAACTTTTCGTAAACATTTCTGAAAATTTGCAATATTATCCACCTTGTATTAGAACGTCATTTACAATTGATCGAATTAACGTAATTTCTATTTTAACGCAGCGTTTTAAAACGGAAGATACTTTTTATAATAAAAGACAAAAATTAAAACTTCTAACAAATTAATGTTATCGCATGACAATACAAGTCAAATTTACTCTACTTCTTAGTTAAATAGTCGTTTCATATTTAATAATTAACTCCATAATACACACTAGCAAATAATTTTTTTACATTACGTGTTACCTTTATTAGACAGCATTTATTGCTGTTAAAATTAAAAAATAAAAGATCTGTATAATTTTTCTTAACAATGCTATAACCATTCTAAAGAATTAAGTACATTAATAATACTTTTAAGAGGTTCCATTTATCGATACTACATAAGAAGAGCAGTAATATGTTGCTCCAGCGTAACATTCCTATTTCTAGCCGGATTTTTAAATGTATATACATTTTTAAAACCGTCATGAAATTATCTAGGTGATGTACGAGAAAATGTTATGAGAAAATTGATTAATTTGCGCTTTTATGCAAAAGGAAAATTCGACTGTTTCTATTCTGTAGTATATATATAAACGGATGTCCGTTAATAGTGTTGTGAATGCGCCTATTACTTCGAAGGGTGAAGCTTTATGAAGAAAAATTGTTTGGTGTGCATTTTTTTTATTTTTAGAGGAATAAATGATGACTAAGTAAGGTTACACGTTATTAATGATTAAAATGATTTACTATAATATGTAATGGAGTAAAGTAATAAATATAAATCAAATTCTTACTTAATAAGTATAGTAAATTTTGGCTTCCTATCAAGTAGTAACAACTAATTGCTGCAACTTGTAACGTTGCTGTCTTCTTATGAAAGAAGTATTTCGTTTTAAAACGCTACGTCAAAATGGAAATAACATTAATTCGATCAATTATAAATGATGTTCTAATACAGGACGGAGAATATTGAAAAGCTTTCTCTTCAAACGTTATAATTTATTTAGCAATAAAATAAAATGTGCCTGTAGTTAGTCTAGCATTGTTAAGAAAAGTTTGGGCATTATACTACGTGTTTTATTTAAAACTATAAAAAAAATAGTTGTTGCAGTTTGTATATACCAGTAAATTTAAGTAAAAAGAGAGTAGGGATTTGTATTTTTGTATACAACTATTATACTGATGTTTAAACAATATATAACTTAATGAACTGTCTATAAACTTGAGATTTCACGCTTCAGTTTAAAAATAACATCATTGTATTATTCTTGATAGCTGAGTTAACCTTCATGAAAATTTATCTGTTCCTACTGAAAGAAATTTGTAAATTATAAAATTTTTTAGTAGCGTATTATCAATTGCACCGTAATATTTAGCACTGATGTGAAACAGAAAAGTTTCAAAGTATAAATTTTCAGGAATTGTAAATCCAAATTATTTACAAAATATAGTTTAAATATTACTCTTTTCTATATCTGTCATTTACATTATAAATTATGTGTTGTATAATATTAATAAAAAATATGAAATTTCATTTTTGTAACCTCCGAAAGATATATTACTCAAATCAAACGTATATCATCAATTTTCGTAAATTTAAAATTCATTAATTATGTCGTTCTTAACAATTTGTAGGATTGTTAAAATGGAATCCAATGTTCCAATGATTGAAGAAGTTGTGGCTGTAAGAAGGAGGGACCAAAGGTATCGGAATGAATGGGAAACGATGGATCCCTACAAATATTGGCTTCGACGTAATGTTTGCGGTGAAAAAGCATATTGCATAAAGTGCAAACAGCCGCTGACCCCCCCATTGGGGTGTAATACGAAAGCATGGTGATAGTCAAAAGCATATTGATACAACGGGATTAGAACAATACAGAGAGGAGGAAAACACAGTAACAGCAGCAGTTGCAGATATGAAGGTGAAAGTGATTAAATTGGAATTAACTTTGACAGCTTTTTTTGTGGAACATAATATAGCAATTTCGCATAGTAGAACATTTAGTACCTCTTTTGAAACATTCTTTTCCGGATGTACAAGTAATACAAAAGTTACGTTTAGGAAGAACAAAGATATCAGCACTAGCAGGTGTAATAGCAACATCATATAATAATAAATTATGTAATATTTTAAGAAAAAGTAAATTCAGTATATTGACGGATGAAAGCACAGATGCTTCTACTACAAAAGTAGCTTGCATTATAGTCAGATTTTTCGATGAAGAATTGCAACGCGTTCGTTGTGCTTTTTGGGAATTAATTGAAATTTATACAGATATCGATAGCAATGAATCAGCTGACAGTTTATACACAAATATTATTAATTCATTTGCCGGTTCTAATATTCCTCTAGAAAATATAATCGGTTTTGGAGCAGATGGATGTAATACGATGATGGGAGCTCACAATTCCGTAGCATCTAGATTTATTCGCGATTGTACCGGTATTACTATTTTGAAGTGCATATGCCATACTGCACACTTATGTGCCAGCTATGCATGTAAGACACTACCAAGAGAATGTGAAGAGCTAAGTAGAAATATATATAATTTTTTTAAAAATAGTAGTAAACGTCAACATCAGTTGAAAGAATACCAAATTTTATTGGATATTGATGTACATAAGATGTTACATGCTTCTCAAACGCGATGGCTATCATTAAAATTAGTAGTAGATAGAATATTAGAGCAATGGGAGCCACTGAAAATGTATTTCACGCAGCAAAGGATGGTAGAACATTCGGTAACAGCGGAAACAATTTATAAATCACTCACACATCCATTCATCAAATGTTACTATTTATTCTTGCAATGGGTACTTCCTAAGTTTACTGCATTTAATTTATATTTTCAATCCGATAAAGTTGTAGTTCCATTACTTTATTCATCAGCAGTTAGATTTTATAAAGATAATGCTATTGTTCTATATGAATTGGAGTTATGTAGATAATACAGATATATGGGACATTGATCCTTCTAACGAACATCACTTCCGATCTTTAGATTCAATTTATGTAAGTATTTTAGTAAATGCAGAGTTGAATAAACCCAATGTAATGATATACAGGGAGGTTCTCTAACGGCGGCATATAGGAGATTCGTGTTAGTTGACTATAGGGCTCAGGATGATGGTATCTGAGAGCGCTGATTGGTCAATATCATGTAGTGCCAACATGAAATGGTCCGTTACCAATAGATGAATACGAAAAATGAGACCCATCCGCCATTTTGGAGTAGAGAAGTGTTTACATGCTAGTTGTAGAAGAAAGAGGTGTGAAATGGAAAAATGTCAAATAGTGAGGTTACTAAAGTAAAAATGGAAAATAATGAATGGAAAGTAAGAATATTCGAACTTTCCATTCATTATTTTCCATTTTTACTTTAGTAACCTCACTATTTGACATTTTTCCATTTCACACCTCTTTCTTCTACAACTAGCATGTAAACACTTCTCTACTCCAAAATGGCGGATGGGTCTCATTTTTCATATTCATCTATTGGTAACGGACCATTTCATGTTGGCACTACATGATATTGACCAATCAGCGCTCTCAGATACCATCATCCTGAGCGCTATAGTCAACTAACACGAATCTCCTATATGCCGCTGTTAGAGAACCTCCCTGTACACGGAAGAAATAGCTATATTTCGCAAAACAGTTTTAAAATTTTACATAGAGTCATGTAAAGAAATAAGAAAACGTTTTGATTTTAACGACCAGCGGTTAGCACAATTAGAATGCTTCATTCCTGCCTACGCTATAGATGGTCGTTTTTCATGAAAAAGTACAGACGTTAACTGCATTCATGCAAATGTTTCCCCGTATTTTAGATTATAACTCGCTCGAAGCCCAATCGGTTGACGACGAATGGCGTCTTTTGCCCACCACACAATTTCCTCCCGAAATAAGAGAAGAAACAATAATAGATCAATTTTGGGTAAAAATTAAGAATTATGAAATATTGCCAGGTCATGCAGATTTCAAAAATATATCCCAGTTTGTTTTAAATGTTCTCTGTTTGCCTCATTCCAATGCTGAATGCGAACGACTGTTCAGCAAAGTTAACTTGACAAAAACAAAAAAATAGAAATAAATTAAAAACAACGACCTTGAGAAATAAATTTATGTTCGTGGGAATATATAAAAGATTACTGGTACTTGCAAAGAATTTGAACCCACGATTGATATGATAGATCACTGCAATCAAACCATGTACAATTTGTAACGAGGTTCTCTTGTTACGTATCAAGATACCGGATTTAATAAAGAAATTAAAGAAAAGCTAACGATTAGTAGTGGTTATTTCAAACCCTACATTACCGACTCGGTGGCATAGGTTTCCGAGTGGACAGAAAGTACCGTCTAGGAACATCCCTGTGGACCGTCAGAAGACCGGATGAAAAGACCGGCGCTCCACTTAAAAGTCCAAGCCGACCAAGCGAGCAAGGCAGGGCTGTGCCAAGTAACTTGGTGGCTTGAGACGAGGAGAAGTGGGCACAGGGACTCCTGCGAAAGGCGAATTCTCTAGTCCCCTGAGGAGGGGGAAATAAGAGAGTGAGTCGGGCCTGGGACGTCGCGCAAGGCGGGACGTACACCACACCGGCTCACCGATGAGTGTGTCCGTGTGCGTGAGGTGAGCTTGCTCCCTACGCAAACGAACACACTGTATGCTATCGATGCATAAGGGACCTGTGCAGGTATGGTAGGTTTCTGCTGCATGCCGGGTGCCGCCGCTAAGTCCATGGCAACGCGCATGGCACCGCGGACTTGGGCATTGCGGGGATGCACCACCCTGACAGGCCCTTATTAGAAAAGATCACGATAACGTTCTCGTCTCCTCACCTCCCCTCATATGTATGAGTGGGTGGGTGGGGAGAGTGTGTCTATTGTCGCGAGGCTCGGGCTACCTGTAAGGAACCCTCCCCTCTCTCCACGACCTAGCACACTGAGCAAACCAGGCTTCCGTACCGTCCTCTATGCACTACCCAATCAGCCCATTGGGAAATGCATACGACTGGAATGGCGGGGTAAGACCCCTATGTTAACGATGGGTTGTTGGTCACCCACACGACCAACTGGCGCCCTGAAAGTACCGAATGCAAGGACGGCCGAAGGTAATAGGAAGATAGCTATCACGATCAGCCCATCGTGGTAGAAGAATCCATTACAAATGGCGCCCAACGTGGTTTTATGTAAATTAAATTATTGAAGATTTTGATAATCTAAATAAGCCATGTGTCCGAGCATAAATATCGTCAGTAAAAGACTGAAAAACATGAAACACATGATTGTCAAGAGAATTTACTCATGAGTAGTAAATAGCTCAATCGGGTTCATGCGGCCCCATGGAACTCGAGCAATCAGTGTAAGCTATCGAAAATCATATTAAATGAGAATCACGGACGATAATATAATTTAATATTATATTCGTCCGTGTTAAATCGAAATGCTCTCGTAAAGGCTCTTAGTACAGGCAGGATTCTGCCGAGCGCTTGTTTGTAAACAAAGCTAAGCGCTAGCAGTAGATAGGCTAGGATGGTTCTATGACCGCGTGGCGAGGGGGTCGGGGGTCCCGCGGGGGTAGGGGAAGTAGGGGAATAACCCCCACTTTTAAGCGGGGGGGGAGGGGAAAGGAGGGATTTCCCCCACTCCAGGGTGGTGGGGGGAATCACGTGACACCCGTGGTGGAGGGGGAAATTTAAGAACGTGACACCCGTGGTGGAGGGGTAAATTTAAGAACGTGACACCCGTGGTTGAGGGGTAAATTTAAGAACGTGACACCCGTGGTGGAGGGGTAAATTTAAGAACGTGACACCCCTGGTGGAGGGGGAAATTTAATTTTTTTGTAGATTTTGATAAAATTTTTTTTTTTCTAACAATCTGCAGCGAGATAGCTGGTCTCTGTGCGTATTGTTTTTTTTTTTTTTTTTTCTCGTTGTTGCTAATCGTACCATTTTGATTCGTTCTTCCATCTAGAATCCAAATGGCCCACTTTGCCTCGTATAGAAGAAAGGTATACCTCAGGCTCGTAGCTTGTATTCCCCGTGACGAAAGTCTACGATCGCGTTGCAGCGAGATAGCTGGTCTCTGTGCGTATTGTTTTTTCCTTTCCGAGAAGTGGAACGCAGTCAAAGAGAAGGAGAAGGAGAAATAGAATTTTGAGGTTGTGAAATGAACGATATTTTTTTTTTGTTTTTTTTAATTAAAATTTATAAATATATTTTTAATAACACACATAAAAAAAAGTTATAATTGAATTTAATAATAAAATATTATAAAAATGAAGTGGTAGTGAGAGTAGCAGTAGGAGCGGTATCATCTACGAGAAAAAATATTTATTATACTACTTATCCAAGCACTTGATAAAATTTTTTTTTTTTTTTTTTTTTCATTGATTCTTACCGATTGTTGATGGTTTCCAGTAGCTGGAGAACGTCATTATCCTCATCGAACCGTAATATATTTTCTGGAGAAATTTCTTGCTCCATATCAATACCCTCCCACTCCATTTCACTACTAAAATCTGATAGATGAACCTCATCATCATCATCATCATCATCATCATCATCGTCATTATCCCCATCAGACTGGATATTTGATGTGGATTGTTGCCGCTGAAGCTTCTTCCTCAACATTCTCACAATCGCGGTCAACGCGTTGTTATTCACGTCTTCTATTTCACCCCAATCTCCTTCCAAATCTACTTCTTCTTCTTCTTCCTCCACTAATTCATCCATATTTAGAATGTTTTCAATATTTTGTTCAGTAGATAATCTGTACAATTTAATTACACCCATTTTTTTTTGTAGAAACTATCACGTCAAGCAAACTCGGTAGACTGAGAATGGTAGAGATGTAAGCTCAATACGAAATGTATAATTATTATTATTTTCTCTATCAATACGTATTAGATTTCTCCACTTCACAATAGCTATTAACAGGTTATTATCCTCCTCTTCTACTACCTCGTCCATACTTTGGATGATATCGTTTTATCATTTTTCACGTGAATTCAAGGTTGAGGAGCAGGGGTTTGCTAGTTGAACAATCGTTGTAGTTTTTAAATAAAATTAATATATATTTTTAATAATAATATTATATACACACAATAACAATAATAGTAATGATAATATTGGTCTTAAACTGGAGCAGCAGCAGCAGCAGAATCTGCGATTAAAAAATTGAAAATGATTTATTATTATTATTAGTCTTAAATTTTAATTTCATGAAGTACTTAATGTTAGAAGAGTTAAAACTTTTCTTACCGATTGGTGGCTAAAGACGTGGTATAGGTTGATTATTGACATTATCAGAATCACCAGCACCAGCAGCAGCAGCAGCAGCAGCATTAGGCTGAAGCGGTGCAGGTCTTCGAAGTGGTTGATGCTGCTGCTGCAGAAGCCTCCATGTATTTCGTCCTACTACTAACCGCGGTGTTGGCTTTACTATAGCTACAGGCTTTCCTGTTTGTTGATAATCCAACAATGTCATTTTTTTGTCTGGTAAACTGATTTTTTATTGGTTCGAATTCATTTTGTCTACTGTCAGAAACACTACTGAAGTCGACATTGCTCTCCAGTACGAATAATCCTTATCTATCTCTACTCTAGATTGAGTTACATCTCTTAATCAAAACGTATTAGATTTCTTTCCGTTTACCCCTGATGAAATAGGAAGGGGAATATTTACAATAATATTTCTACAATAATTTTTAAACTATTCTATAAAAATTTAATAATAAAAGAAAAAGAAATGTGGTGATTCATCTTCCTTCTTAGTCTGCTTTGACGCATTATCTTTTTCCTCCTCCTCCTCCTCCTCCTCCTCCTCCTCCTCCTCCTCCTCCTTCTCCTCTATTTTTTTCTCCTCTTTATCTTCTTCCTTCTTCGTCTCCTTTGACTCAATATCTTTTTCCTCAGTCTCTTCGTCTTTCTTCACTTTATTTTTTTGAAGAAAAAAATTTTACAAACAAATAATAATTATGGAAATGTAAAAATATTATAAAATAAATACTTACAGTTTTTATGCAAATAATGATGCAGTTTCCGTTCATACTCTTCGAAGTAACGATTGAAGAAATCGTTAATTCGATTCACGTATTCCTCTGTCAATTCTCTGGGAGGAGTGGGTGAAAGAAGAACAATATCCTCTTGAATCATGATTAATTTACACTTTTCGCAGCTCATTTTTTCTTACTGTCACCGACGATGTTGTAACATTGAATGAGGCTGCGAGGACTTGTTTTCCCCTCTTTATTTCTCTATGATTTTTAAAGAATCACATTTTTGCTTTTATCCATTTGGCAAAAACTGATACCTCCTCGTACGGACAGTGGATACGTTCATTGTTCAAGTTCTTCTCTCGAACGTGTAAATTGCACGGTGTTTTTTCAAAATCATATAATTCAATTAAATCCTTAAACTTAGGGCAACCATACACTTCTAAATTAATATTATCCACATTCATCCTATTCAATAGATTTTTTTTCAATGTTCCCTCCCTTGTAGGCTACTACGGGATTCTCGCACGTTAGGCAACCTCTAATAAAATCTTCCACATCCTCCTGCTCGTATTTCTCGAATCCCGTATCACTGTATTTTATACCATGCACCATATTTAGCAAAAACCACACAGTTTTTTTGTCTTTTTCACTAAGGTTTTTCATACTGTCACGCAAACGAAAAGATGCGTAAGAAATTTGGTTACTTTTTAAATCAATTATAGCTATATCTTTATATTTAAGTTCTTTTTTATAAACTAAGAAACCTTCTATATCCATTATGTGAGTTATTCTATGCATTGTTGCGCTATTCTCGACGAAGATAAAAACTGAAATGAAGCATCTCCGAAGAAATATCTCCGTAGAGAGAGAAAGATTTTTTAAAAATATAAAGTTACATTCGATAAGGAGTCCATTCTTTCTTAATCTCTGGAAGATATTTTTTTTCCGAAGAAACTGACAATGGGAAAAAAGTAAAGTTACATTCGATAAGGAGTCCATTCTTTCTTAATCTCTGGAAGATATTTTTTTTCCGAAGAAACTAACAATGGGAAAAAATTCTTAGAAAATATCCCCTCCTAAAAAAAAAAACATTAAATTTTAATATTTTCTTAAATGCAACAAAAAAAAAAAGATCGTTCAGTATTGCATCGAGCGACTGACGACGACGATAATGACACCGACATTCGTTGATTTTCAAGGTTTTGTATTGACCGACAAGAGTTTTATAGTTAAAGAATTTGCGGTGTTGCGTGATAATGAAGTGTATCACAATGTATTTTCACCACCATTTCAAGAAGCTTGGTTGAGCGATCTCGAGAGAGAACAGAATGAGTAAGTATTTTTTTTTTTTAAAATGTAATGTTTTGTATATAATTTTTTCTTTTTTAAAGTTGGCTTTATTTTAATCGACATGGATTCAATTGGACCGACGGTCATTCACCTTATTACAAGCATAAAGATGTAATAAGAAAGTATGTAACGTCGTACGAGGGAGAGGATTGGATTTTCGTGAAAGGACGGGAGAAATATGATTGGTTGAGAAAAATTTGCAACTTAGAAAATATATACAATGCGAAGGAGTGTGAGTGGGGTAAATTTAGTCTTGGATGGAGTAAAAATTTCGAACCACCGTTACCCAAGTGTATGAATCATTATGGTATATGTTCACTGCAAAATGTTTACTTTATGAAATCTGTATATGATCAATATATAAAGGAATAAAAGACTTCTGAAAAAAAAAAAAAAACAATGTATATCAATGTCAGTATGCATCTCGGACGAAACAATGGGATGTGTAGATACCCCTACTTCCATTCTCTATTCGATATATATAAGCGTTACTCTTCGCGAGAGACGCATTCGCAATTATTAATTTATTGTTGTTCACCGTATGACATAGTCATTTCTTTAAGAAACACACAAAATGTCGACGGAATTGCGAAGAAAATTTTTTACAATTAATAGTGCGAATGAGTACGACGCGTGGGTACTGGAATGTCGCGAGCATATTCGACGATTGAGCAGCGCGGATCGAGCTTTACCCGTTGGAACGCGTCAGAAGAATTTCGCCGAAATCGCGTGTATAAAGTGTCTGTTGCTACGAGCGCAGAGAGAATTGAATTATATTAAATCAGAGGCTGGTTGTAGCAATGACGTACAAGGACTTACCTGGGAGGAGCTTGATTCGGCGTTTCGAAGTCGAATATGCAGCGGCATGGTAGTTAATAGTAATTATATAGAGCCTAAGGATTTTTTAGTAGACGCGGAAGTATTAGTGCGTACGCGTATAGATAAGGTATTTGTTAGTGCAAATAGTGTTAAGGTTAATTGTGTATTTAACGGACAATTCATCTCTAAGGACCAGAGTGATGATAAAAACATTAGTACGACTAATGCTACATTGTATAAGACTGATAATTTTAGTGATTGGTATAGGAAAAACATTTTAGACGTTATTATACAAAAATTAAGTGAATTTCAAGAGCGTGATAGTGGATGGACTTTGCACAAAATTCATTATTTACTAGTTAACATTAATCGTTTTAACCCGTTCCACGCGGGTTGTAAAATTAATCTGCCATCCGCTATCACGAGTAGGAAAGCTCTGATAAATTTAGAAACCAGTGATAATGCATGTTTCGCGTGGTCCGTGACGGCGGCACTCTATCCGGCAAAACCTACGGCTAATCCAAAGCGCACGTCCTCTTATCCACATTTTCGGACGGTTTTAGACGTCGGTAGCCTAACCTTTCCGACTACGCTAAAACAGATTCCGAAATTCGAGGTGGATAACGACGTGTCGGTGAACATCTTCACCTTGGAGAATGAAGAGCAAAATAGCGACGCAAAAAGCAGAATTGTGCCTCTTCAGGTGACGAAGAAGAAGAGATCGAGGCATGCTAATCTTCTTCTCGTCAACGATGAACAGGGAGCTGCACATTTTATGTGCATAAGGAATCTCTCGAGACTGGTGCGAAGCCAATTCACCAAGAGAGAAAATGCTCATTATGTATGCGATCGGTATGTATTAATAATAATAATAATAATACTGAAAAAATACAAATATAACTGCATATGTTTTATATTAAATTTTTTAGATGTCTCCACTACTTCCGCACAGTGGAGAGGCTCGAGTCGCACGAGCAGGATTGCGCGCAGCTCAACGATAATCTCCGCTTGATGTTGCCGAGCAAAGCCGAGGATCGCTGGGTTTCCTTCAAGAACATCAAAAATGGGGAACGAGCGCCATTCGTCGTATACGCGGATCTCGAGTGCATATTATTGAAAGTTGAACAATCGAACAGTAGTAGTAGTAGTGATATTTATCAGAGACATGAACCTATTAGTGTAGGCTATTATTTAAAAAGTGCTCGCGATGCGTCACTCTCGAGGTACGACGCTCGTCGGGGTGCCGACTGCATCGAATGGTTCGTACGCGAGCTCGAGAACATTGCGCGCATCGCGAGCGAGACGCTAAGTACTATCGTGCCCATGCATAATCTTAGTCTTAGCGAACAATTGCGTCACTATAATGACCCCAATTGTCATATATGCAAAAAGCCGTTTCTTCCGAATCAACTACGAATTCGCGATCACGATCATCTGACCGGCAGATACAGAGGACCGGCTCACAATAATTGTAATTTAAATTTCAAAGATTCGCATGTCATTCCAGTAATTTTTCACAATTTATCCGGCTATGATTCGCATTTTATCTTCGAGACGATCGCTAATTTGTACGAGGGATCGGTACATCTGCTGCCTGTACATAAGGAAAAATACATTTCATTTACCAAATATTTGCGAAAATATAATATACAGTTGAGATTTATCGATTCGTTCAAATTTATGGCCTCCAGTTTGGACAAATTGAGCTCGTACTTGGCGGAATCTCAGCTGACAAATTTGAGGTCACAATTTTCGGAATTGAGCGTCGAGCAGTTCGACTTGCTTACGAGGAAAGGTATTTTTCCTTACGACTATGTAGATAGTGCGGCTAGATTGGAAGAGACGGCTTTACCACCGCGCCAGTCGTTTCACAACAGACTGACCGACAGCGATATCAGCGAGGAAGCATACAATCATGCCGTAGAGGTATGGACCAAATTCCACATGCGCACACTTGGGGAGTACAGTGACCTGTACTTGAAGACCGATGTCCTATTGTTGGCCGATGTTTTCGAAAGTTTTCGCGATAGTTGCATGCTAAATTATGAGTTGGATCCAGCCCATTATTATACGCTACCGGGCTTCACCTGGGACGCGATGTTGAAGCATACGGGAATCAGGCTGGAGCTTTTCACGGACGTGGATATGTTGCTGTTCGTAGAGCGCGGTATACGCGGTGGTTTGAGTCAGTGCTCCCATCGTTACGAGAGGGCCAACAATCGGTACATGCGGGACTACGATCCGGCGGAACCGTCGAAATATCTCATGTATTACGACGTAAACAATCTGTATGGGTGGGCAATGTGTCAGCCGCTGCCCACCCATGGATTCCTATGGATCGAGGACGCTGCCAATCTCGATGTCTCCGCTATACCCACGGATCATCCCGAGGGTTATATTTTGGAGGTCGATTTGGAGTATCCGCGCGAGCTTCACGACAAACACGCGGACCTACCGTTCTGCATGGTGCGCGAGAAACCGCCGGGCGCTAGCCAGGAGAAGCTGCTGGCCACTTTAAACGATAAAACCCGTTAAGTAATACATTATCGCGCTCTGCAACAATGTATGCGTAATGGACTGGTACTGAAGCGTATACATCGTGGTTTAAAGTTTCAACAGTCCACCTGGCTACGCGATTACATCGAGCTGAACACGCGTTTGCGCACCGCGTCCACCAATGAATTTGAGAAGAATCTCTTCAAATTGATGAACAACGCGGTTTTCGGTAAAACAATGGAGAACGTGAGGAATAGAGTTGACGTGAGGCTCGCAACCAAGTGGGAGGGAAGATACGGGGCGGAAAGCCTGATTTCCAAACCGAATTTTCACAGTCTCGCGATTTTCAAGGAGAATTTGGTCGCGATTCAATTATCGAAATTGTCCGCGAAATTTGATAAACCCATTTACGTGGGAATGAGTATTTTAGATATTTCAAAAATTTGCTTGTATGAATTTCACTATGACTATATGCTTCCTACATTCGGCGGTAAATGTAGAGCGATGTATACCGACACGGACAGTCTGATATACAGTGTCGAGTGCGACGACGTTTACTCGGTCATGAAACGCGATCTCGCGCGATTCGACACCAGCGATTATCCTGACGATAATCGGTATGACTTGCCACGCGTCAACAAAAAGATACCCGGTCTGATGAAGGACGAGAACAATGGTCGTATCATGACCGAGTTCGTAGGACTGAGGGCAAAAATGTATACTTTCAAGGTGCAGGACTGTGCGAGAATTACCAAAAAAGCCAAAGGTGTCAAAGGTTACGTTATCGATAGAAATATAACATTTGACGACTACAAGGATTGTTTGGACAATTTCACCGTACAGTCTCGCAGTCAAAATTTAATAAGATCGAAGCTGCACCGAGTTTTCTCGATCAGTCAGCGGAAGGTCGCCCTCAGTCCGTACGACGACAAGCGTTTCGTTACACCCGACACCGCGGCGACTCTACCCTGGGGACATTATAGTCTAAAATTATAATTTATTTATTGTTTTTATTTATTCGCTTTATTTAGTTATTTATGTATTTATTCTAAATTTTGATACATCTTAATAAAAGTTTTTATAAAACATTGCTCTTATTTATCCAGGAATTGTGCGTACTGTCGAATCCCAGCCACTTAACGAAC
Organism: Prorops nasuta; assembly: GCF_024137725.1. Classification (NCBI taxonomy): domain Eukaryota; kingdom Metazoa; phylum Arthropoda; class Insecta; order Hymenoptera; family Bethylidae; genus Prorops; species Prorops nasuta. The sequence goes on from NW_027116950.1 coordinate 44,804, forward strand.
ACTTTATCGCCCTTTCTGCGTAATACTCTCTCCACCAGATACACATCGGGATTGATGGTTTTCGAAAGCTCGTATTCGTAAAATCCACCCAACAGTTGCGTGCCCCTGGAATCCTTGAGGAGATACGTAGCGGGATTGGTACTCTGCACTTTCGCCACCTCGAATATTTCGGTCGTCCAATTTGGCGTGTAGCCTTTGGCGAACATCTGCTTGTATTTACTGATTCGTACGAAATCGCCGACTTTGAACTTGGCACGACCTGCGACCTTGATGTTACTGTATACTGTCTTGAGTAGCTTATCTGCATGCTCGGGTTTCACATCCACGGGACGCATTCCCGTGGTACGATGCTTTCGCGCATTGTACGCATCCACCAACTCTTGCAGCATAGCGCGCCACTTGTAATTACCGTTCAGCGTAAATCGTTTCCACATTTCCGTCTTCAACGTACGATTCCAGCGCTCGACTATCGACGCTTTCATCACGCTGTAGGTCGAGTAGTGATTTATCCCGCGTTTCCTCATCAACGCCCGAAAGTCACTGTTGTAAAACTCCTTGCCGTTGTCGGTCTGTAAATTTTTCGGACATCTGCCGTTCTTCAGTAGGATTCTCGTCATTGCCGTCGTCACTTCTCCGCCGCTCTTGGTCTTCAATGCCACCGCCCAAGCGTATTTCGAGAGGGTATCGATTACAGTGAGAATGTACTGGTGACCCGCATCGACGTAATTGCGCATATCAACAAGATCGGCCTGCCAGAGATCGTCGAAGCCGCGCACGATGACTCTTCTGCGTGGAAAATTTATCCTCGCCGGTGCGTGGAGCTCCTCCACCAACTGTATCTTTTCTTTGCTCATTTTTTCAAAAATAGACAGATTCTTCGAAATTCCTAATGAAAAGTGTTGCTAAGTATTGCTCTTTCCAGATCTTTCCTACTCACTTTATCATCCAATTTTTCACAAATTGTTTGAAAAATTTGGTCCATCTTTTTCTCAAATTGTTCATTCAATGCCATTGTCAGATATTGCTTGAATTCAAGCAGTAAATACTCTAAATTTGGTTCGTGTTTCCTACTCTCACCATCCAGTCCAATTCCAAATTTATTTATCGACATTTCAAAAATCAGTCTCCTGTTCCTCGTTATTATTATTCCTCTTTTTGATGGCTCGTAATGTCGAGAGTATACAGTCTACGATGTATGTTAAACAAATGCAAATTTCACAGCAGCAGGAGTCAGACATTTATTTACCTCGTACTACCGAAAGACGTTGATATTACACTGAGGTAAGAGTGTAACGTGCAACTTTCTTTATACGATGAGATCCTCGTCGCGCAACTCCTCGATTATCGACTGTATCTCGTTGTGATGACTCGTATTACCGGCAGCCACCGACGCGATCAAAAGTCTCAAACGTTCGATCAATTCATTCGGATCGTTCCAATGTACGTAGTTGATTGGTCCCTCGGTGACACGCATAAGACCTTTACCCTTTTTTTTCGATGATGCTGATGACGGTTTACTTGCGCCTGACGGTTTACTTGCGCCCGACGGTTTACTTGCGCCCGACGGTTTACTTGCGCCCGATGTTGACGCGTCAGAAGTTGACGATTTTCTTGCGCGTGATGTTGATGGTAACCGATAAGGCGGTAAAATAGGTTTTCCCAATAGCAATGGTTTCATAATTTCTGTATATTTAGCACCTCTATTACCTTTGATTTGTTTTAGACTATCGTTTAACAGTTTATGCGCTTTAGTTTGATTGAGAATACTCTTGTATTGTTCCAAATCGTCGGGTTTTATAATGGCTCGATTGGGTTCTCTCATGAAAATTAGTTCATAAGTACCCATTGTACCGGTGTATAACGTCTTATCGAGAATAATATCTCCTTCATGACTTATTTCAAATTTACATTTACCAAGCGTCAGTTGATCATCTTCATAACGAGGTCCAAAAGCACGATCAATCAAGTTATCCCTATCAGTCAGAAGTAATTTAATATACTTGCCAGGGATCGGATGTAATTGAATATGTTGAAAGACATGTTGAAACAAGCCTGGTTCCTGTTTTTCATCAACATTTAAGTTTTCTAGCAAACTTTTTTTTGAATCGGGCGACGGTTGATCGGTTATAGAAGACTCGTCGTCGTCGTCGGTCATGAAATCCAATGGATTCGTAATAGTTTCACTAATATTACTACTACTAAGATTCTTTGCTCGTTTATGCGGTGTCGATGTGAAGTAGGCTCCCCTCTTCAATTTATCGTTGTATTTGACAAACGAACTATTATTATTATTTGTGTTATCCTCCGTTTGCGAAACGAGTTTCTTCAATGGATCGACTATCGGCTTGAATGTCTCATTCAAACTGCTCTCCATTATCGCCTTCTCCGATTTCAAGGCACGATGCTTGTCGCGAATGACCTCGCTCGTCTTGGCGATCCTCTTCAGAAGCGATTTTTCATCCATCGCGATACTGTATAAAACAGCTTTCCCCCGAATTGAACGGTTTTTAACCGACCTGTTGCGATGCTGTATTCTCCCCGAACCGACACGGGTTTTAACCGACCTGACACGGTGATCCGAACAGCCTGCGCTCCAGTATCAAACTGACACTCAAGGCCGTGATCGTGAAACCTTACCGGCATGATTATCGACATTCACAAGGCCGAAACCTTACCGGCAAGATCGAAACCTTACCG
>NW_027116950.1:52500-79071 GCF_024137725.1 Prorops nasuta
GAGGATTATAAAGCGGTGAAACTGGATGAAACGTTCGCTAGTCGTTCGTCCTACGTGGAGTCGAATACACCGGCTCGGAGTGAAAATCGCGACAAGAGGAGCTTCCTGCTAACGAGAAGAAATATCGAATTTTTACAATCATTGGGATTCACCGTGAAGAGATTGGGCGAAGGTAGTACATAGTGGAACAATGGCAGATCCCTTAAACGTCACCGCACCGCTGACCTACGACAATCGCATCACGAAAATGGAGATGCATGCCTACAATCCGTATGCGAACGCCTCGTTGGCGAACAGCGACGAGATTCGCATTCCCATACAGCAGCAAGATTTGATACTCCTGCCGTGCGAGAGTTATCTCTACGTCGAGGGCCAGCTGGTGGAGGGTACGCGTGACGCGAGCGCCACCAACGATGATACAGTTACGCTCGACTGCAATTCCGCGGCTTTCCTCTTCGACGAGATTCGTTATGAATTGAACGGTATCGAGATCGACCGATGCAGAAACGTCGGTATTACCAGCACTCTGAAGAATCTCGTTTCCCTGAGCACCGAGGAGAGCGCCAGTCTACGTCATTCCGGATGGTTCGTCGCTACGGCCAGAGACCGGCTCAAAAAGGAGGCGACTGTTAAGAATTTCAGCTTTTGCGTGCCCCTGAAAATGCTGCTGGGATTCTGCGAGGATTATCGGCGAGTCGTCGTTAACGCGCGTCACGAGCTCGTTCTCATTCGCGCGCGCGACGATACAAACGCCATTTACTCGGCGGTGAAAATCACCGATTCGTCGATCAAGCTGCTACGAGTGCAATGGAGAATACCCCATGTGACCCTGAACGAAATTACGAAACTCCAATTTCTCGGTATCGTCGAGCAGGACAAGAGTCTGTCACTCGCTTTTCGCGCCTGGGAACTTTACGAGTATCCCCTTCTGCCCAAGTCGCAGCGACACACGTGGTCCGTGAAAGCGTCCACGCAATTGGAGAAGCCGCGATACGTCATTCTGGCGTTCAGAACGAACAAGAAGAGTAATCAGCACGAGGATGTGCTGAGATTTAATCATTGCAAAGTCCTCGATGTCAAACTCTATCTGAATTCCGAATCCTATCCGTACGATCGTCTCGACACTGATTTCACGAAATCCCGCTACTCCGTCCTCTACGACATGTATGTAAAGTTTTTCACCTCCTATTACGCTGGTGAGAAACTCGGGAGACCCATGCTCGACTATACGGACTTTTTGACGTACGGGCCGCTCTTCGTCATCGACTGCTCGCATCAGAACGAGTCCATAAAAACCGGCACGGTCAACGTTAAACTCGAGATCGAGTGTATGGAAATCATTCCGGATAATACTACAGCCTATTGTTTAATCATACACGATAAAATTGTACAATATAATCCTCTTACGAATATTGTTAGAAATGTAAGTTAAAAAAAAAAAAAAAAAAATAAAATACTTTCTTAAAGTTCTTAATGTTTTATTCCTAAATTCTACATTATGGGAGATTAAACGTAGGGAATAAATAAATATTAATAATTATAAGCATCAATTAATTTTTTATTTTTAATACAAAATATCTATCAAACTTTACACTTAAATTCCACGTTGTGGTATTTTCCTCCTTTATATAACATTATTAAATTATTTGCTGCTGCAGCCTTTTGCAGCTGCTGCAACTGCTCCATATCTTCCGCCAATTTTCCCATTCTCCCTGGCAAGAATACCCAATCGGCTGTTGGCAGCTTTACAATAATTTTTATGCCATATTTTGTCTTAATTATTTCAACTTCAGATATTTCGTATTCGTCATTTTCCGTTAAGCTATCTAATTTAACGAATTTTTTTGGAATGACACTTCCCAATTCATTGATCTTATTGAAGTTCATTTTTATCTCTATGAAAAAATTAGTCTCATTAGAGTAAAAAAAAATCAATTAAATAATGCATTTACTAATCGAATGAAAAAGAAAATCCTTACCTTTTTTTATTTATGTAAGAATCAAGTTTATTTTTAATGCGTTCAAACACACACAAACTTATTTTTTCTTAATAGTTCAAGCAGGCGTGGTACGACTATGCAGCTCTCGTTTAACAGACTGACTTTTTATATGAACGATATTATCATATATTAAGCGTATGCAATGTTTGGAAGGGGTAATTTTTGTTTTTTTTTTTTCTTTCTTACTTGCGATGAATTTCCATTGTGATTGACCTATAGGTTTATCACAGTATAACACAATAGGAAAAAATATCTATGGATATCACTATACGGGGATTATTCAGAGGGTATAGTGTATCCTTCTTAATTAAGAAAGAAATAATGGAAGGGGTAATTTTTTTTTTTTTTCTTACTTGCGATAAATTTCCATTGTGATTGACCTGTAGGTTTATCACAGTATAACACAATAGGGAAAAATATCTATGGATATCTCTATATACGGGGAGGGTATAGTGTATCCTTTAAGAAAGAAAGAATGGACTTCTAATGTAATTTCATATTGAAAACAAACGATAAAGACTCTCTCTCTCTCTCTCTCTCTCGACGGGATTTCTTCAGAGGATTCATTCAGTCCTCGAACCTACAGCAGTACACGTTGAAAGAGCAAAATATTAAAAATGGAAAGTGAAAAGTGTTCTGTGACGATAAATCGTGCAGAAGAGGAGGAAACTGCAGCAGAATCTATGCAGGATTATATTAGGAGAATTAACGATTCTCATGAACGCTATTTTCGAGAATATGAAGCGATGCTTCAGCGAAATATGCATTGTAAGTACTTATTTTATTAATTTTTAAAAGAAGAAAACCCACCCATACATAGAATCATGAAATAATCTTACAACACACATACGAAAAAAAAAAAAAAAATTTTAATTTTTTTTCCTTTTATTTTTTAGCAGCTATTGATTTAGAGAAGGAGGAGGAGGAGGAGGAGGAGGAGGTGATTTTTGTAAGTATACTTGATTTGTAAAGTAGTTATTACAATATTAAAAAAAGTGTTCAAATATGTCCTAGGTGAAAAATAGTAGCACGCAGACGGAACCTATTTTCGCAAAAACAGAGGCTACACAAATGGAACCTGAAATGGATTTAACACCACATTATTGGTGTACTAATTGTGAAAAGTATGGTCACCTAAAAATTAATTGTACACTTCCAGAGTGGTGTTCCATTTGTAAACAATACATTCATCATACTATCGAATGTATGAAAAACTTTTAAAAATTGTAAATAAAACCAATAAATATATTTTTACTTAAATTTGTGTTTCTTCAATACCTTTCCATCCATCCACTTTACAAAATAATATTCTGCGTTCCACTTCTCGGAAACTACTCATAATTATTCCACTACGTGTTATGTTTACAGCAGGTCATCAAGCACTGGCGGTAGTATAAGTTTCTTCAGGGCATAATTTATATCGTCTTCTCTATTCTTCTCATTTTCAAAATCTTTTTTTGCGAGCTGATTAGAGAAATATTCTACAACAATTTTCAATCCAGCAATCATATCATTTCGTAATTCCTTGTCTTTCCGATCCAATTTATAATCATTATGATCGACTTTATCAATCAATTTATCGATTCTTATACCAATTTCATCAATTTCATCGATTTTTTTCATTAGAGTTGTAAATTTTTCCTCAAGAATGTCACATTTTAGGTAATAGTGAGTTAGCTTCTCACTGTATTCAAACAATTCTCTCGTTAAGCTATCACGTACAGTCATCGAATTACGTAACAGAGCAGCCATATTCACCGCACTTGTCTCATCCGTAACATCGCATTCTAAGTTTGAAATTATTTTCTTCTTGGCATTAAATGCATTCTTTTGTTTATCAAACTTTAACGTGTCATTGTCAATTTTGTGGAAATAATTTTTCACTTTACCGGTATTGAAACCAGCTCCAAATTTATTTATTGTCATAGTGAAGTAGTACGTTGAACTGAGAAAATCTTGAAACTGCAATCTCTTTTATATAGAATAACGCTTTCTTCTCCTATTTAGATCCTGGCAATTTGTAACTATTATGATCGATTTTATCATTCAATTTTTCGATTCTTTCATCAATTTCGTCGATACGTTCACGGGTGTCACGTGATTCCCCCACCACCCAGGAGTGGGGGAAATCCCCACTTTCCCCTCCCCCCCAAAAAAAAATTTTACCAAAATCTACAAAAAAAGTAAATTTCCCCCTCCACCAGGGGTGTCACGTTCTTAAATTTACCCCTCCACCACGGGTGTCACGTTCTTAAATTTACCCCTCCACCACGGGTGTCACGTTCTTAAATTTACCCCTCCACCACGGGTGTCACGTTCTTAAATTTCCCCCTCCACCACGGGTGTCACGTGATTCCCCCACCACCCAGGAGTGGGGGAAATCCCTCCTTTCCCCTCCCCCCCCCCGCTTAGAAGTGGGGGTTATTCCCCTACTTCCCCTACCCCCGCGGGACCCCGACCCCCTCGCCACGCGGTCATAGAACCATCCTAGCCTATCTACTGCTAGCCAAGGCCGAGCCGGCTGACAACAGTCGTCGGTACTCGCGCACCGGCTGAACTATCAGCCTAGTTACCGCGATGTTGTCAATTGAATTAACCGGATTAATCCAGTTAATTAGAAATTCGGCAACATCGGTTATCGCCTAGCGAGCGGTGAGTGAGCCGGCAGGAGCTCATATCTAATCCTTCCTTGGATCCGAACAGACCTCTCCGCTCTCGTCCATGGCCTCACAAGCCCCCCTCATCCTCGCCGACGGCGAAGCCGTCGCCTCCGCGGCCCAGCCGCCTCCTGCAGCATTGCTGCAACCTGCGGCCCTGCCGCCCCCCGCGACTCAGTCGCTTCCTGCGGCCCTACCGCCTCCTGCGACTCAGTCGCCTCCTGCGGCCTTGCCGCTTCCAGCGACACAGTCGCGCTCTGCGGCTCAGCCGCTTTCCCCCGTCCTGCGGGTCCCAGTGACCTTACCACTGTCGGTGGTAAGGCCACTTACCGTGGGGTCGGTGTCGCCTCCGGGCTCACCGATCTCGTTCCTCGAGAAGGATCTCGATCCCCTCGAGCTCCTGGTGGTAGACTTCGATCTGCCACCAGAGATTACCGGAGCGAGCATAGGCTCGCTCGATCTCGCAATGGAGGAAGAGTTGCTGAACTCTTCCCCGGAATTGCGTAGGGAGAGCCCCAGGACACCTGCAAAGGTGACTGAGCTCTCCCAGCAGTTCCGAGGAATGAGCACAGCGTCTCGTTCCTCCGAGGAAAAGCCGCTGCCAGAACCTTCCGTGTCTTACACGGAGAAGGACCTGGTGGCGTTTTTCCTCCGGGACCTTGACCTCTTTCACCGTGTGGTGAAAGCGGTCGAGGGGGCCTCGCGTCCTGCGACGAGGAAGCCCCCCCAAGCTCCGCCCCGCAAGGGACGTGGCAAGGGGAAGCGACCTCGTCCGGAGACAGAGGTTTCGAAGCCGCAGCCGAAACCTGCATCATACGCGAGTGTGGTGTCAGGCAAGGCCGCAAAGGCTAAGAAACCCCTGCCGCCGAAGGAGGCAGAGGTCCCGCCGGCAAAAAGGCCGAAGCTGGATTCCAGCGTGAGGCCCAAACAGCCGGCGGCCAGCGGTATCGGCGGTCCCAGCAATTGGTTTTGCTGGAACTGCAAAGGCAGGGGACACCGGTTCAGCCAGTGTCCCACACCCGTTGTGGAGGATTTCTGCAAGGGGTGTGGTCACAAGGGTAAAACCTTTCGGACCTGCATCGCCTGCAGTTCGACGTGGCAGACACGCGGACCGTACGTGGCGAAGGCCGGTACGAACGTACCGTGGGACGTCCTGAAGCAAATGCGGAAGGCGTCCAGGCCTAAACCACGGCCTTCGGAGAAGGCGAAGGTGGCATCGCGGAAGGCTTCACAGCCGAAAGCGGGGCCATCCAAGCCTTCAAAGAAGAAGGCGGCGAAAAAGGAGGTAAACCTCGATAGGGTTTCACAGCTCGTGGAACCTTAAAGAAGCTCCTCCTTAAGCTATCGTTCAAGATACCGCATTAATTACCGTTTATGATATCGTTTAGGATACCGCAAATCCTCAGTTTTCCCACCTATCCAAATTTCCTTTCCTTATTTTCCTTCCTTCCCAAAAATAAACAAAAACAATTTTCGCGAGGAAATGGATGGGCAGATTGAGGCTGTAAACAGACTCTCTGCCGAAAATGTTAACGGTGCTGCCATCTAGCGGTCACCAAGAGAGCCACTGATCGATAATCGATACAGGTGCTGACATCTTGCGGTGATCGAGCGAACTAGAACATTGGCTATTGATTATCGATGGTTGAATCGATACAAGCACTGCCATCTAGCGGTGATTGTTCGAACTAGACCGCAGATAATTGATTATCGATGGCTGGATCATAGATCAAGCAAAAATTGGGTAGTTAGCGAATAGGACAAGTGGTGGCGCCACCTGCCACGACTATTGCGCGCGCACCCAAGCCACGGGTGGGGGTAACCTACCGTGAGCGGGTTATCGGAGCCAGCGGAACAGACCTGGCTCACTCCAGCGACAACCTCCGACATTCATAGACGCCTTAACACCGAACGAGCCTTAAGTAAGTGCGATGGCAGAGAATGCGGAGAGCAGAGGGAGTACCGGGTCGGGAAATACATCGGAGGATTTCGATGACCCGACAGATAACGATGCTGTCCAGGGTGACCTGGCAAGCAAGGTATCGAATCTCGATGCGAGAATGGAGAAATTGGAAAATTCTTTCCAAGATCTCATTTCGCAAATATCGAGATCCTTCGAGCAATTAGCTCAAGGAAAAGTTATCGGAGGAACAGCGCAGGCTGTTCCCGCTAAGCGTCCCAGAGGCCGTCCGCCTAAAAACGCGACGAACCAACCGGGACCGGCCAATGAGGGCCAGCCTTTGCTGACACATGGGGTATCATATGTCTTTCTCTCTCACTCTTATGCTATTAGAAAGAGAAAGAAGAAAATTCTTACTATACTATTTTATCCCGAGATGATATACTTTTGACAAAAGTAAGACGATCAACCGCTACACTCGAGTATATGCAATTTACCAGATTCTCCTTATTCTCCTCACCACGACTCCTATACGTCATCGTGACGTCATCTGACGTCACCGTGACGTTTTACGCTTTGGTGAGAACTAGAGACCTGAAGCTGTCCAGCTAGTTACAAATCTAGTAGGCCATTCTTCACGAGCAGATTCGATGAATGTCAGTGTACCGTAGTACAGTTGGGTGCAGAAATCTTGCGTCAGGCGAGGGGAAGTAGGAATCTGAGGGGCGAAGGGATTTCTAGGGAGTTTGTCCGTAGCTGTCAAATGGCGCGATTAACCCTCAATTTTGGATCGTGAACAAAAATAATATTTTCGCAAAACGATTGCGGAAAAGAAGGAAGGATTTTAATACATAACAGAGAAGACAAAATATATCAGATGAGTATAAATTAATAACAAAAAATTAAAATTATTGTGAATTTATAAGAAAATATATATATTGTGGTTATTTTATTTCTGTTACAGGCTAAATCCTATTCTTCATGAGTTTAAATGTTTAAATCACAGGAAAGAAATACTTAAGCAACAATGAATGAAAAGGACTAATTTATAAAGCATTTCTCTGTGGCCTAACCATTTCAATAATTGTGACATAATGTTATAATAGTGAATATGTAAGCGATTGCTGTGTATACAAAGAAATTTTATTACAAAATAATAATAATGTATGATAATGTTTTGATTCCTATTATTATAAATTAAAGCTAGTTCAAATAAAATGTATTATTTTAATTTCTAACTTAACCACACTCAAATTCTATACGTACATAGTAATTATATATTCTTGTAGAACCTATCTTTGAGCTACTCTAACTAAATTGCAACTATTTTAAATCTGCAGGTCATAACTATTTACTTCAATGATCTTTATTATTCATTGTGAGACAAATTGTGTAAAATTTCTGCTAATTTCTTATTGATCCGTCACATGCTTCCTCATCTCGTATAACATTTATTTGTCTTGATTGTTCCTTCTTCTTCTAGTTTTCAACACATAACAATAATTTTATTATCATTTTTAAATACACGCAGATAAGATGATTATGCTGACTTGTAATTAATTTTATAAATATTGGAATCATTGTTAAACCATTGCTTATTAAATTTGGAAAATGGGCATTTGAATGATGCTATTTAAAGTGGGCCTCTCTTCTGTGAAATATATTCTCATAATACTTAGATAGATAAAGTTCCTTAAAAGTTATGTGTATAATACTGAGTTCATCTTATTTTTTAGCTTCAAGTAGTTTTCCAGCAACGTGTTTGAATATACATTTTGAATATAGAATACTCTTATTTCATTACTCTTATTACAAATGTTGTCAGGATTGATAGAAAGATATGTCAATCATCTGAAAATGATAGGATATACATGGCGACTGGATAAATTAAGGTTTTAACAGATAAGTTTCATGAACAAATAGGAATAATAAAATAAGTATTGCATATTGGGAATGGATATCCAAAATATATAGCTTGAAAATATAATTTGAAGCTAAAAACAAGATGAACTCAGCAGTATACATAAACGTATTGGTCGACAATATCCTCTCAAATGGAAGGAAAAGATATCATGTGGATGAAGTGCCAAACATATTTAAGTACAATAAGTCCAGTGTCCATCTTTCAAATTTAATACAGCAATAGTTTACCAATCATCCTAATTATTATAGAAACAATTAGACAGCAGAATAAGCATATCTGAGCATATTTGAAAATATCTAGAGAATTATTGGTATATGTGTTCAAATCTAGAAGAAGAAGGAGCAATCAAGGCAAATAAATGTCATACGAGATGTGGAAGCATGTGACGAATGAATAAGAAATTAGTAGAAACTTTATACAATTTATCTCACATTGAATAATACAAATTATTGAAGTAAATAGTTATGACCTGCAGATTTAAAGTAGTTGCAATATAGTTAGAGTAGCTTAAAGATAGGTTCTACAAGAATATGTAATTACTATGTACGTATAGAATTTGTGGGGATAAGGAAGAAATTAAAATAATAAATTTTAATTGAACTAGCTTTATTTTATAATAATAGGAATCAAAACATTATCATACATCATTATTGTTTTATAATAAAATTTATTTGTATAGACAGTAATCGCGGTAATCGCTTACACATTCACTATTACAACATTATGTCACAATTATTGAAACTACTGGGCCACACAGAAATGCTTTGTAAATTAGTCCTTTTTCATTCATTGGTCTTTAAGTATTTCTTTCCTGCGATTTAAACTCTTGAAGAATAGGATTTAGCCTGTAACAGAAATAAAATAACCACAAAGTATATATTTCCTTATAAATTCACAATAATTTTAATTTTTTGTTATTAATTTATACTCATCTGATATATTTTGTCTTCTCTGTTATGTATTAAAATCCTTCCTTCATTTCCGCATTCGTTTTGCGAAAATATTATTTTTGTTTACGATCCAAAATTGAGGGTTAATCGCGCCATTTGACAGCTACGGACAAACTCCCTAGAAATCCCTTCGCCCCTCAGATTCCTACTTCCCCTCGCCTGATGCAAGATTTCTGCACCCAACTGTACCCAAAAGCGACATATCCTATAGCGTAGTACTATTTTGGGTACTACGCTATAGTCGCTGCTGATACTACTGGTCGGCGGAAATACGTCAGAGGGTAGAGACTGTAGAGGGACCGCAATATAGATATTTCTAATTACTAATTTCAAAATACATAATGCATGGTCCGTGAGCCAAGACAAATGTTAGTATATACATACCACAAGTTATAAAGTAATATAAAGAAATAAAGTGACAGTTTTAATCTTACTGACAGCTGATATTCTGATGGTATAAGTGAATAAATAAAGTGACGAAATTTGTAAAATGTACATAAAAATAATTTTTAAAAGTATATAAAGGACTGAACATTTTAGATAAGTATAACAATAAATTTTATAATATAAAATGTAAGATATAAATATTTTGTGGTACTTTGTGGGATTTTATTTCAGATTAAATTATAGTAATGTGTTTACTATGTCACTGTGCTGAGGATGGAGCTATGCAGATTTTCAAAATTAAAATAAAGGAATAGACTAAACATAATGTGGTTATCGATATCCAAATGTGAATTATTTGAAGCTAAAAGCAAGATTAATTCAGCAGTATCCTTAAATGTATTGGAGAACAACATCCTCTCAAATTTAAAGAGAAGATATCCTATGGAAGAGATGCCAAACATTATAAGTAAAATAATTCAAGTGTCCATTCTTCAACTTTAATAGAACAATGGTTTACCAATTATCTTGACATTTATAAGATTAATTAGTCAATAGAATAGCTATAACTGAGTGTATATAAAAATAGCAAAAAATTAATCGTATATTTTGAAAACTAAAAGAAAGAACTAACAAGGCAAATATAAATGTTACATAAGATATGGAAAGATGTGGCGGATAAATAAGACATTTACCTAAACAAAATGCGATTTCTCTCACATTGAATAATAAAAATCATTGCAACAAACAGCTATGCTTTACAAATATAAAACAGTTGTAATTTTGTATGTAATTTAACGAATATATGACTACTACAAGAATAGGTAATTACCATGTGTGTTTAGAATTTTGAGAAAGGGATGAAATAAAAATATGTTAATTAAACTAGCTTTAATTTAAAATAATAGCAATTAAAACATTGTCATACAAGATTATTAAATTTACAATAAGAGTTTGTTATATATGCACTAATCGCTTACACATTCACTATTATAACATTAAGTCACAATTATTGAAATGACTGGGCCATACAGAGAAGTGCTTCATGTTTTAATACTTTTTCATTTATTAGTCTATAATTACTTTTTTCCTTAATTGAAAGTCATCATAACCGGATTTCAACTGTAACAAAAATAAAATAACCACAAAGTATATTTTCTTAAAAATTCACAATAATTTTCATTTTTTTTATTAATTTATACTCATCTGATATATTTTGTCTTCTCTGTTATTTATTAAAATCCTTCCTTCTTGTCCACAATCGTTTTCCGAAAATATTATTTTTGTTGATGATATAAAATTGAGGGTTAAGGAGGTTGATTCCATACGTCTAAAGTCAAAAGAGATTTATCGTAGACTCTCTACTGACTAAAGTAGTAAGAGATTAGATTTGGCAACGTTGCTTCTGTCATAGACAACAGGTGATCGCCAGTTTTACAAAATAATATTATTTGGAAGTTTTCTGGCTTTCAATTATTTATAGGTATAGGTATTTATGTTGCAATATAGTTTTAATTATAAAATATTCCAAAGGCATCCAAAAATGTTTAAAAATAAGGCATTATACATGCATTATGTTTCAGGAATAATAACATGTTTATTAGATATTTAATAAATTATTGTTCAGGTTCTTATTTTGCTTTTATTGTTAAATAACCATCAACTCAAATTCCCTTTCATATATTCTGCATAGATGAATGCTTTTCAAAGAACGCGGGCTACGACGATTGCGACGTTGCCACTATTTCATTTAATGGAGGTTGACGTTATAAAAAACAGCAGTTTCCCGAAGAAAATTTTTGATTTATTGATGGTACAGTTACCAAATCGATATGTTTCAATCTGTCATGTAATCATTAGATACTTATTAACTTTTTCTAAGAGTTTCACACGTTTCTGTTCGTTAATCTTCGCGTATTTTAAGTATGAAGAGAGAAAAAATTTGCCTGCCCATAAGATTACATGTTAAATCGTAACAAATTATTTTATTTATATCTAATTGTATAAGTATCCAAACAATCTAAAAATTAATATAGTGACTTTTCTAATACTACTAAGCTTATACAAAGTTTTGTATCAACATTTGTTCGTTAATTCTAAATCGGACCAACCTCCTTAATCGCGCCATTTAACAGCTACGTACAAACTCCCTAGAAATCCCCTCGCCCCTCTGATTCTAACTACACAACGCCGCGACGCAAGATTAATGGCCAAAACACGTCCGAAAGCACTGAGAGCTTATTATACCTAAAACACTATACTTCGTTTCTTCTCTGTGAATCACACTTACTATACATTTTGCGTGGTATATTCAATTCTCGCCAACAAACTATACAGCGTAGTATCTTCCAACATGGCGGACTTGGCAACGCTGCCTCGCATGAGCAATCTCCCGTTTTATCTCTGCTACTACTGACTGTCTCTGACCGGCATATATGGCTTCTCTTGATGCATTTAGGAACCGCATTATAGAGCCAATCACCATCAATAATTCAAGCGAAAAAGCGCGAGTTAACATATGTATATTTTGGATTGAAAAACTTTGAATAATAAATCTAAAGTCTGTTTTAATTAAAAATGTATGCTGAAACGCACTTTTCCGTATTGATGACGTTAATGCGTAGTAGAGGTGTAAAGGCGTATCCTCAAAATAATTTGAAAAAAGCTTTCACTAGTTGAGTTCGGAATTAAACTCTTTTCACTCCGACGGAGCTTTCCCTAGAATTCCCTATTCACTCCGTCTAGTAATTCTGTGTCCGGGAGCAAGTTAGAGGACGTTTATTTTCAGGGATTAGATCCAGATCTCGGATCAGACTTACCGCAGTGTCGCAGCTTACGAAAAAAAAATACTAGATCATCCTAGACTAATCCGGATCTAGTGAGGAGGCTTTCGCGAGAGTGAATCCGGATCCAGATTTAAGTAGAGTAATTAGGGCCTATTCAGGTGTGGAAATTTTAGCTGTCATTAGTGGCATTATTCTAATCAACAAAAGGTAAATATTAAATTTCCAATTTGTTTTGCTAAAGATAAAGAAAGAAGTATAATAATCATTAATAATTTTCACTTTTTATATAATATATTAATTGTCTTACATAATTTCTCTTAATAACATATTATTTACAGATTAAACAATGGATTATATGAATTTATGGAATATTTTATTTGAAAATGATGAGGAGGAAGATGATGTATTATTATCATCCTCCTCATCATTTTCAAATAAAATATTCCATAAATTCATATAATCCATTGTTTAATCTGTAAATAATATGTTATTAAGAGAAATTATGTAAGACAATTAATATATTATATAAAAAGTGAAAATTATTAATGATTATTATACTTCTTTCTTTATCTTTAGCAAAACAAATTGGACATTTAATATTTACCTTTTGTTGATTAGAATAATGCCACTGATGACAGTTAAAATTTCCATACCTGAATAGGCCCTAATTACTCTACTTAAATCTGGATCCGGATTCACTCTCGCGAAAGCCTCCTCACTAGATCCGGATTAGTCTAGGGTGATCTAGTATTTTTTTTTCGTAAGTTGCGACACTGCGGTAAGTTTGACCCGAGATCTGGATCTAATCCCTGAAAATAAACGTCCAGAGAGTGAATAGGGAATATGGAAGAGCTGTGATAGCTAATTGCTATTCTATCCCCACTTCTAAAAGGAAAATAGGGGTAAGGATAAATAAGAAATATTGGCACTAATTGGGAGCTCCGTCTGACTAGTTTAAGCGGGAAAGAAGCAAAATTGACAAATGTTGGTTTCATTATTTTGGAATTAAATTTCAAACGTTTGTTTATATAAATCTAAGGGCCTGATAAAGTAAGTGAAATAAAATTTAAAATAATACAATATCGTGTATAGTTAAAAAATTAATCTTTTATTTCTTTTTAACAGTTGTTATGAATAATGAATATAGTTCGTGTAGACTCTACCAATTTTAATTTAATTTATTTTGATAACTGTCTTCTTTCAATTAATTGCAATAATTTAGTAGTACAGCAAAAATGAAAAATTCCAGTAGCAACTTTATCCCTCCATATATTTTTAATATAATTTTATAAACTACTCACTACTTTTTTCTTGCAGTAGGACATCCATTTTTATTTTATCAAAATAAATTAAATTAAAATTGGTAGAGTCTACACGAACTAAATTCATTATTCATAACAACTGTTAAAAAGAAATAAAAGATTAATTTTTTAACTATACACGATATTGTATTATTTTAAATTTTATTTCACTTACTTTATCAGGCCCTTAGATTTATATAAACAAACGTTTGAAATTTAATTCCAAAATAATGAAACCAACATTTGTCAATTTTGCTTCTTTCCCGCTTAAACTAGTCAGACGGAGCTCCCAATTAGTGCCAATATTTCTTATTTATCCTTACCCCTATTTGCCTTTTAGAAGTGGGGATAGAATAGCAATTAGCTATCACAGCTCTTCCATATTCCCTATTCACTCTCTAACTAGCTCCCGGACACAGAATTACTAGACGGAGTGAATAGGGAATTCTAGGGAAAGCTCCGTCGGAGTGAAAAGAGTTTAATTCCGATCCGAACTCAACTACTCTTGGAAGTCAACTAGATAAAGGCTCCCTCACAGTTGAGTAGAATTTACATGAGGCTCCCTCTCAAATTGAGTGTGAGTGTGAGTAACGTCTATAAATACGGCCATAGGTGCTGTTGCCATTTATCGTACTGTTCAGTGCTGCCACAAGTACTCCCCCCTTAAGGTAGTTGTCGTTGTACTGTCCCAGTCAAAAGTTTTTCAAACAATTTTGTTTAAGCCTGTACCAAAAGCACACGTATCTGGCAACACTGATTTATATCGCATGCGCAGTGCGCACTTGTTTATAACCCAACAACTAACTGTACGTTAGCTGTCACGCGTAAATATTGTGAGTGAAATATAGTAGAAAATAATTTTTAAAAATGTCAAAACAGTTAAGACTAAAAGGAAGATTTGTAAAAGAAAAAGTACTAGATAAACAGAAGAAGTTTGTTCTACAAATGCAAGAAGGACGAAAAAGAAAAGAAGAAAATTTATTAGCAAATAATAATGTTGCTGATTCTAACCTACTGGATGGAAGACGCATAGTGGACCTAAAGGAACTTGCGAATAATCTAGTATGCTGTAAATGCAAACATGTTTTATCACTGAAGAATGTGAAAAAAGAAAACCGTTTAGGTTTAAATTCTGTTTTCTGGATTAATTGTGATGATTGTAACATTTTAACAAAGGTAGAAACAGGTAAAATGCACAGGACAGCCAGTAACTCGAAGCACGCAAATGTAAATACAAAGGCCATACTGGGTAATTTTCTGTCTTTTAATTTATATTATTTACTGCATCATAAACTATTTTTATCATATACGTCAAATGTAACAGTATACACAAAATTATTTCAGGTTGCTTACATTCAGGTATTGGCTGCACAGCACTAAATAAAGTTTTAGCTTGCTTGAACATACCAGTGATATCAAAAGATTTATTTAAACGCTATGAGCGAGAAGTTGGGCCAGCCATAGAAGCTGTTGCTAAGGAAAGCTGTCAACTTGCTTGTGATGAAGAGCGACAACTTGTCATTAAAGAAATAGACAAATTGAGTAAAGAGTTGTAAGAATTTTTAAAGTTGTGACAATTATTATTTAATAATTTAACATTATTATTCAGTTCAAGCAATTTTTTAGTAAACTGACCAGCTTCTTTATGTTACCACCTGATTGCTAACATAAAAAATTAATTATCAATATTAAGTTAGCTTTACATAATTCTAATATGAAAACATTCATTTTGTCATTTTTTACAGTATATCTACAATATATGATAAAAAATTTAATTAATAAGATACTTAATTGTAACTGATAAATAAAAAAATGACTGTTTTTATTCTTCAACTGAATAAAATCAAAATATATTATTCAATTCTGAAATCTAATTTTGTTTTTGTCCTCTACATTATTTTCAGACCTTCAGAAATATTTAATGAAATTTACCCCTATTACCAATCCCTTCACTCTGCTATTGATTATGGTGATCATTTAAGCGATAATTCTTCAGATAATACTTCTAAATTTGATTCTGCAGTAGGAGAGATCATTAATATTATCGTATCTTACGATATGGCTTGGAGCAAACGTGGGAATGGACGAAGCTAAGATAGCCTCAATGGATACGGCTGCATAATTGGATTTTTAAGTGGGAAAGTATTGGACTATGCGACGTGCAACCGTAAATGTATGTTATGCGATATAGGTCATAAAAAAGAAGACCACGATTGTCGTCAAAATTTCCAAGGCAGTGCTAAAGCGATGGAGCCTGCTGTTGGGAATTTATTAAGTAATCAAAGTAACATCTTGCAAAATTCATGCTTAAACGTTAGAGTGTTAATCGGAGACGAGGATAGCTCTACCATATCAGCAGTTCGTAAAGGAGCAAATAAAAAAATATTTAAACTTTCCGATAGAAATCATTTGTATAAATTATTTAACAGTGATCTGTATAAATTACGAACACAATTTAGTGAGATGAGGAAGAAAAATGTCGTTCCGCACATAAAAAAGTGTCTTTGCTATGCTATTACCCAGAATAAAGGTAACAGCCTTGAACTTGCAAATGCAATGCGTAGTATACCTGATCATTTATTTAACAACCATGAAAACTGTGGTTCATGGTGCCTGCAAGGAAAAGATCGAACTTCTCAACAAACTGTTTTGTTAAAACAAGAAGAGCTGTATAATACATTGAAAGAAGTATTTTATAGGTATGCGAATAATGCGCATAAATTTAGTATTACTGCTTCCAGCCAGGCTAACGAAAGCATTAACAACATTATGGCACATAAAGCTCCAAAAAATTGTTGTTATAGCCGCAGCGAGTCTGCTGATTTCCGATATGCTAGCTCAATATGTACAAAAAATGAAGGTGACAAGCATTTATTACAAGTTGAGAAAAAATTGCAATTGTCTCCAGGAAAGCAAACAGCACGTTTTGCATCTCGACAAGACAAAAGTAGATTAAATAAATCCATAAGATCCAAATTATTGCCAATAAAACGAAGGAGAATAATAATAGGCGAAAAAAGAGATAATTTGAAAAATAAAAATGAAAAATCAGAAGGAATACAATATCAGACCAATTGTGGTTTTTTTAATGATGCAAATAAGTCCGATAATATTTTAGATTTTTCAGGTTTAAATATTTATTTAAGTACTACTACAGATAAAATCTCTTCAGAAACTTGCAGCATTGTTTATTTCGATTTAGAAACGTCAGGATTCCACAAAAATGACGAAATTTTACAAATTGCAGCACAATACGAGCAATATAAATTTAGCGTATACATTACTCCAACGCAAAGTATTAGTTCTGAAGCTTCTCGATACACTGGTTTGAGTAATGTTAATGGGCATTTATATTTACACCTAAGGAAATTATTAACAATTCCGTTGATTGATGCTTTATATTCTTTTCTACAATTTTTGAGTATACCAGACAAACCATGTGTACTTGTAGCACACAATGGATTTTTTGATAGTTCCCATCTAATTAGAGCTATTTTGAATTGTAATATGATACAAGATTGTAAAGTTATTGCTGGCTTTTCTGATACTCTGATTTTATTTAAAAGACATTTTCCGGAAAGAAAAGGTGCAGGAAAATTTAAGCTGCAGATATTAGCAAATGATTTATTAATTGAACCATCAAACGGAACATTCCATGAAGCGTTGTATGATGTGGAAGTATTGAAATCGCTATCATCAACCTATTTAAATAGTGATGACATTCTCAATAATGCTAAATCATTTAGCGAATCTGTAAATAATATCTTAGAAATAGATAAGATTTGTATTACGCTACTATTATTACAGCCATTTAAACATGTTGTAAAAGATGGTATTTTAAGAAAAATGGCTAAGGAGAATATAACTTATGAAATAATGAAAAAGAAATATGAAGAAGAAGGAGAAACAGGCGTTATTAAAATTTTAACGGAATTAAAAAACGGCAAGCCAAAAGTAACCAAAAATAAAAGAATTATAAGCGAAATTATAAATTTTTTACAAAGTAATTTTATTATTTAATTATAAACAAAGTAAATTATTGTTTATTTTTGTTGCATGATATTCAAAGGTTTAATAATTGTTTTTTATTAATTGTATTTTATCGTTTTCCTTTATAATTAATAAATATTAAATTCTCAAAATATATCAACTGTTGTTTGTGTTTTCATATAAAAAGTTTGAATTCCCGCGCATAAGACAATTTAGAGTTTACAGTGTTGCCACATTTTTAGGTTTTCATTTGATACGACGTGTCCATTACACGTTACAATTATTTTTGCTTTCATTAAAAAACTATGCGGTCAATAAATTTCATTTTTTTTTTCAGACGACAAAACATATTCATTTATTTGCTATTCTTTTTTGAAGAAAATCTGTCGATTATTTTTCTTGTATTTAATTGTAGATTCGTACAATCATAGCGATCCCCATTGCTTTCCATGTTAAAATTTCGAACTTTGAAAGCAGATAACTTTAGTTCTAAACGGTCAATTAATTTCAAATTTTCAGAACAGTTAAATTATAATACCTACTATTGATATTAAACAAATTAAACACTTTTGTCGATAACATTATTTGCACGACAACTACCTTAAGAAAAAACGCCAGTTTTGAGGTTAGCTGTCAATCTTGAATTGAACTTTCCGATAGGTGCGAGGCGATGGGTCCATCGATGAATGCCACACGTGTGGTGGTTGGGATGTTTCTGATTGCTCGTGGTCATCTTGTAAACTCCCAAGGTCCTGATCCGTCTTGCAGATATAGGCTGGATTGAGTCGATCTACAGATAAGTTCTTTTCTTCACCATCAACGTCCATTTGGTACACTCTATCTGAAATTCTTTTAAGCATTTTGTAGGGTCCCGAATAAGGAGGTTCTAGAGGCCTTTTTACACTGTCGCATCTAATGAAGACATGGGTGCAGGAGTTGAGATCCTTCAATACAAACATTTTGGCCTTGTTGTGATGAGCTGTGGGTGTAGGTCTTAGTGCACGCATTACCTCCCTATGTCTGTCCAGAAAAATTTGAGGATCAGCTGGTTAGTCCAGTGTTATGAAGAAGTCGCGCCTGGGATCCTAAGAGTAGTGCTGTATAGAAGCTCTGCTGGTGTCGTTTGAAGATCTTCTTTGAATGATGTCCTCAGTCCAAGTAGCACCGTGGGGAGTACATCAGTCCAGGGTTTCGCTGAGCACATTAGTGCTGTCTTGAGGGTCCTGTGCTACCGCTCTACCAAGCCATTTGATTGAGGATGATAGGCGGTGGTTCTGATCTTCTTGGCACCTACAACTTGTGCAAGCGAATGAAAAATTGCTGATTCAAACTGTGCACCTTGATCACTTGTGATGGTTAGTGGTGTTCCAAATCTTGATATCCAGCTGGAGAATAAAGCCTGTGTAACTGTATCTGCAGTCATATCCTTTAAGGGTACTGCTTCAGGCCACCGTGAGAAACGATCAATTATTGTTAGACAATATTGAAAACCGTTCACTACAGGTAAGATGATAATGTCAACATGTATATGATTGAATCTATTTTCAGGTACGTCTATGTGGTTTGGAATTAGTCTGTTGTGCTTATGCACCTTGGATCGCTGGCACTCGATGCACTCTCTTGCCCATTGTGTGGAATCTTTGCCAATGTTAGGCTACACGTACCTTTCTTTCAGCAACTTGGAAGTGGAGCGAATACTAGGATGCACCAATCCATGCAACACATTGAAAGCTTGTCGTCTAAGTGATGTAGGCAGATATGGCTTCACTCTGTTTTCTGAGACGTGACAGTATATTTCAACACCAGGTTCTATTACCAGTTTTTGAAGATTCAGCGAAGTAGGATTCTCAATCAGATGTTTTAGTTCCTCGTCTTCCTCCTGAGCCTCTTAAATTGTTGAAGCATCAAGTGACGTTGGCATCTGGATGCTGTTGATTCGTGATAAAGTGTCAGCCACCATATTTTCATCCCCTTTGACATACTGGATGTGAGTGGAGAACTGAGAAATGTACTCAGTTTGTCTTAATTGGCGGTCAGAGAGTTTCTGATGTTTCTGCTCAAAAACATGTACTAGTGGCTTATGGTCAGTACGTATGGCAAAATGGCGTCCATCAACTAAGTATTCAAAATGTTTCACTGCTGCGAATATACCGAGCAACTCCCTGTCATATGTGGAGTACCGTCGTTCGGTGGGACTAAGTTTCCGTGAGAAGAATCCGATGGGATGCCATGTATCGTTTTCCTTTTGTTCCAACACTGCCCCTATAGCTGTGGTGGATGCATCGGACGTCAGACGTAACTCTGCATTAATAGTAGGAAATTTTAATGATGTGGAGTCTGTCAAGCTCCTTTTGCAATGTTCGAATGCTTCCTTAGACACTTTGTTCCATACAATAGCGGTTTTATCATTTTTCTTTGAAGATTTCAAATAATCGTTTAGTGGTGCCTGATGAAAGGCTGCATCAGGTATGGATCGTCGATAATAATTTAACATCCCAAGAAACCGTCGTAGCTCCATGACATTTTCAGGTCTAGGGAAGTTCAAAATCTTCTCTACTCTATCTGTCGTAGGTGAATATCCATTTTTGTTTATTTTAAAGCCAAGAAAATCAATTTCTGATTGTCCCAATTTGCATTTGCTGAAATTGATAGAAAGGCAAGACTCCTTGAGGATCTCAAAAACAGCTTTCAAGTGTATTTTATGTTGTCTTTCATCCTCAGACATTATTAATATGTCGTCCACGTAGACGAATGTAAAATCCAGACCTCGGAATAAATGATTTATGTATCTTTGAAACGTTTGCGTTGCATTCTTGAGTCCAAATGGCATGACTAGATACTCATAGAGTCCCCATGGAGTATTTATAGCCGTTTTGGGAATGTCCTCCTTGTTCATTGGTATTTGGTTGTACGCCTTTTCCAGATCGAGTGATGAGAATATGGTTTTTCCATGAAGCATCGGAAAGACGTCTTGTATCAGCGGTGGAGCGTAGCGGTCTGGCACCGTGATCGCATTTAACCTGCGATAGTCTCCACAAAGTCTATAGTTTCCATCTTTTTTAGGAACAACGTGGATGGGACTTGCCCATGGACTTCGTGAGGGTTGAAGAATTCCGGCATCCAGTAGATTGGCGATTTCGGCTTTTGCTGCAGCAGCTTTCTCTCCGAAGATCTTCCTGAATCGTGCAAAAACTGGAGCACCTGCAGTGTTGATATGATGAGCGAAGTTCGACTCTTTTAGCGTATGTTTGCCGTTTGGCTTCGTAATCTCGACATACTGAGCGAGTAAATCTGAATATGGTAATGTAGAGTCAATCGTTGATAGGTTTATTGTATCGACTCTAAGTATTTCTCCTTTCGAGGTAAGCTTAGTGTTTGAATCGATCAATCTGCCGTGCTTGAGGTCAATTAAAAGGTTAAAATAACAAAGGAAATCAGCACCTATTATTGCCGTTGGAATATCCGCAATGACAAAAGACCATTTGAAGCATCTTCTTAGGCCCAAGTCAAGGTCAAGTGTTTGAGTTCCATATGTTGATATCTGCGTAGAGTTTGCAGCATACAACATCAAGTTTGTCGTTGGCACTGTTTTCTTTGTATGACCTACTCGGACGATTGATATGACTGATCCAGAATCTATCAGAAATTTCTGACCAGTTTTCTTGTCTCTTAAATGTAACCTTTTTTCCAGGTCTACTTGGTTAATCCTGCTGCCATCGGTTGTTTTAATTGATGACAGCGTACTTAATTTTCCGCCTGCTTCCTAAAGTCTGCATAGAGCAAGCATCCTTCTGCACATTTCAAAGCCTGTTTGCCGAATTTCTCGTGAAAGTAGCATAAATGGGATGCGCGTGCTGGGGACTTTGATCGAGATCTCGTCCTGGACCTGTTCTCGAAACTTCTGCCTTTTGTTGAATTAGTTGCACTGTGGGTTTTTAACTCTTTAATCTCCTGCATGCAATTCACAATCAATGCTTGCATGTCAGATAACTTCTGTTCCAGGCGTTGAGCGTAAATTTCTTGACCATTCGTAGTTGTAGCCATCACGTATGAAGAACTGAAAACATCCATCAATCGGTCAGCCATCTCAGCCAGCCCATCTAGGCCCATGTTGTTTGAAGTCAAAAGATGAGGACGAATATGAGCAGGCAGTCTCTCGAGCCATAACTGATGTAAAATTTCAGGTCCTACCAGAGATGAAACGGGAGATTGCTCATGCGAGGTCCCGAGGCAATCCCTACCGGTAGGCGGCGCTGGTGTTGGCAAACGCGTGTCTCAGGTCCATCCGTCCATCTAACCCCTAACGCCATCTATCGGAAGAGACCACGAAGCACGAGCGTTAATCTTAGAATAGGGTAAAACATATATGCATTGTTGCCAGAAAGCGGAATAAAGAGAGAGCGGAGATATTTTCTCGACCTCTCTGTCTTTCTCGCTGTTAGCTTCTAGCAGAAGAGTCGAGGCAAAATCTTTCCGTTTCGCTTTGCCGAAAATCTACCAATATTCGATGTCATTTATATTTGCAGGCCAATGCCTTTATACATGATTTTTTCAGCATATTTATTTATCAGCATTGACTTATTTAAATCAATAATAAATTAAGGAAATGCGTATTTGATATATAATAATTATTTTAACTATAATTTCATCGTTATATTTCGCTTATTTCCGTAAAATCTGCATTCTTTAGTTTATTATTGATTATTGTAAGTCAATGGCAATTTAAAAAAATTTAATCTTAAAAAAAAAAGAAAAGTACCGATCAGGAATCGAACCCGGACCCACGAATCGCCACGCGATTACCTTACCGCCTAGACCACGAGGCTTCTTCAGTGCACCGTAAACAGATAGTCTTTTAAGGGCTTGAAATCTTCTATTGAACCATATAAATAAACGAAGAACCGACATCTTTATTCATTATTATTCTATCATAATGGTACACAAATTAAAGAATAATTATATAATGTAGATTTTCAAAAGCTTTTCCAATAACCAAGAACGGAAACTGCGAGCGTTGATTATTTATCTTCGTTCTTGGCTATTGGAAAAGCTTTTGAGAACTATTCAAAATATAATTATTCCTTAATTTGTGTACCATTATGACAGAATAATAATGAATAAAGCTGTCGGTTCTTCGTTTATTTATATGGTTCAATAGAAGATTTCAAGCCCTTAAAAAGACTATCTGTTTACGGTGCACTGAAGAAGCCTCGTGGTCTAGGCGGTAAGGTAATCGCGTGGCGATTCGTGGGTCCGGGTTCGATTCCTGATCGTTACTTTTCTTTTTTTTTTAAGATTAAATTTTTTAAATTGCCATTGACTTACAATAATCAATAATAAACTAAAGAAATGCAGATTTTACGGAAATAAGCGAAATATAACGATGAAATTATAGTTAAAATAATTATTATATATCAAATACGCATTTCCTTAATTTATTATTGATTTAAATAAGTCAATGCTGATAAATAAATATGCTGAAAAAATCATGTATAAAGGCATTGGCCTGCAAATATAAATGACATCGAATATTGGTAGATTTTCGGCAAAGCGAAACGGAAAGATTTTGCCTCGACTCTTCTGCTAGAAGCTAACAGCGAGAAAGACAGAGAGGTCCGAGAAAATATCTCCGCTCTCTCTTTATTCCGCTTTCTGGCAACAATGCATATATGTTTTACCCTATTCTAAGCTTAACGCTCGTGCTTCGTGGTCTCTTCCGATAGATGGCGTTAGGGGTTAGATGGACGGATGGACCTGAGACACGCGTTTGCCAACACCAGCGCCGCCTACCGGTAGGGATTGCCTCGGGACCTCGCATGAGCAATCTCCCGTTTCATCTCTGGTCCTACTTCTCCTTTGGCAAGGTCCTGCATTTCTCGAAGCAATTGAGAAGGTTTTTTGTCGCCAAGAGCCAGGTTTTTCAGCAGCCGATCAACTTGTCTTGCTCTTGATTCCAATAAACGGTTGAGTATTACACTTTTCAGATATTCAAATTTGTCCTTTGCTGGAGGTCGTCTTATGATGTCCGTTAACTGCCGCAGCGTGTCCGCGTCAAGGGCACGAAGGACAGCCAAATATTTAGTATCGTCGCTTGTAATTCTGGAGGCAGTAAATTGCGCTTCCACCAGAATAAACCAGGCGTCTGGTGCATCACTCATGAACGTAGGTAACTTCTGTTTCCATACAGCTTGGATCTCGTTAATGTTGCTTGAATCTTGAGATTCGGTTGAAAGGACGGCACCTTGATTGTTTGCTGCTTGGTTCGGATCAATCCGCGAATCTTCTTCAGCTGCTTGTGACCCATAAACAGGTGGCGATCTCGTGATATTGGGCATTTTGCTTCTCGACGAATCCTCAACTTTCAGTAATTCTTTGTAGAATTCAACAGGTCTTCAGATCACGTCGGGGTCACCAATTTATGTGGGGGCTGACGTGAGTAAGTTCCAACTTGGATGATGGATGATAAAGTGGATAACTACTAACTCCGGGGAGTAATTGTCGTTTATTCTGACTCCATATATTTACAGTTATAATTTAAGTTTTACAAAGAAAGTACGGCGACTTGGTAGAGTCAAAGTCGCAACGCGAAGATTTGATCAACCACGTTTGGCTCAGGGGGAGGACACTGCCGTGTTAAGAAAATGTAACGCCAGTATGGTGTTTTCAGCGCCGCCTGGGCGAATATATGGAAACCAACTAATATATGTATTTGTGTTTGTGCATATAGGTTACGTGTGCGTGCGTGTGTGTATCATGTGTATAGTATATTATTTTGACAAGAGTTATTCGACCATTAAGAAAACTCGAATACCTAAATGTTATCCAAATACGATTTATTAAAAATAAAAAATAATTTATGAACAATAATCATAAATTAGTTTTCATTTTTAAAAAGTGCTATTTGGAAAATATTTATGTATTCAAGTTTTCTCAATGTTCAAATAAGCCCTGTTTACAGACTAAAATACATGTTTTTTTAACTGTATAAGTTTTTAGGGCTTGTATAAATAAAAAGCTTAACAAATAAACTAAAAAGAAACATTTATTAATTAAAATGAGGTCAAAAAGTATACAGAATGTATCAGCAATGATGTTTTTAATTTTAAGCACATATTCTTGAGGATAGACTAAGTAAAAAAGTCTCATACTATAAGTACTATAACATCCTTAAAAGCATCATAGCTGATAAGATATAAATCAATTTTACACTGTTAAATCAGAGCTTTGATTCAACGAACAAATTACTTTACTGTAGAATATGTATAGTTTACCAGGATCTGAGAAGATTTGATTACTCATTGTCATGATTGGATCGCTAAACACTAATAACTCTGCCATCATATATCCTATGTATTCGTTTTCTCATATGTCATGTGGTTGTAACATTTAACAAATTTCTAAACCTTTTTCCATTTCAATATAATGAAATATAGTCCAATTACTTTTGACAAGTATCTGTAACAAAAATAAAATCATTTCTCATTACTGGTGAGTATACTACATATTAAATCTGTTTTTGTTGTTTACACTTTATGTACTTTTTCTAGTTCCAATTTAAACGATGAAGCCTTAACCATGAAAAAGTGTACAAAAGTGTTTTTAAGTGTAGGCAACGAAAACAAATCTTTTAAGAGCAGTACAATATTGTAAGTAATATCTACCTTTGCTTTTCGCTTGATAAAATTAATTAATGTAATTGCAAGTGCAATAATAGAAATATATAACTGTTCTTGATTCAGTGCGTATAGATATACATTTTCTTCAATCTCATGATTCAATTATTATATCCAATACAAACTGTGACATCTAAAAATAAAAATAAAAATTAACAAAGTTTTATTTTTCTTTAATATTTATGTTTTTCTACGTGTTTTAGTAAAGGCCCGTATACCCGCAATATATAATATGTGTCACATAAACTATTATAAATTATGAGTGTTTTGGGCTTAAGAAAATTTAATGGTAGAGTGTAAATCTTTCGAAAAAATTTTTACACTGCGTGCACCCATCTATAGAATTTACATCTATGTAGCTAAATTCCGGAAGTGAGGTGTGCATAGTTTGAAACTATAGTTTGATTTGGAGAGAGTTGGTAGCAGTTTTTAAAGAGTTCAATTATGACAGTCGAAAATAAAAGTTTTCTAAAATATTATTGATATAGGTTATAATGATATTCTGATTTTAGATGAGTGTTTAACATTAATTAAATTTACTAATCTAATTAGTTAAACAAGAATAACATTCTTTGTGAGAATAATTTTGTTTTACAGGTTAATGCGAAATATGGTTATCACTAAACTTTATATAGAATATAATAGGATGTGCTCTACTAACAGAGGAACTGTGGTATCAAACTGTAGCAATTATTTGATCCAAACAAGTGATTACTGCAGTAGTGCAACAATTTGAGGAAAATATTTACTCTGTGAAAGCTCATACAAAAGCAACTATTTTTTTTAAATACATATATTTCTATGCGTTTTACATTATCTTAACAATGGATATATTGGTTAATTTTTCTGTTCTTTCCAATTACAGTGTGCACCTCCATATCGATGCAGTTTAATACCATCTAATGAATTTATTAATTCGAATGGTAATATGTCACATCAATATGTAAGAAAGCCACATTTATCTGTGAAGATTGAGAGAAATGTTTCCACAAGAAAAATACTAAAT
>NW_027116951.1:0-78879 GCF_024137725.1 Prorops nasuta
TTGCTGATAAAAACGTGTAGTAAGGTCTCGTAAATCAACGTCACGAGTATATTCGTAGTGGACGGATGAACTATAGCGCGGCCAAGATGAGAAAAACTGGATGTAATTATCCGAGTGCGTCATATGGGTTGGATTATATTAAACCGGCTTGATCAACATGCGAATTATACCCCTCGGACCCGTCTTCAATTTGGAAGTGAAAACTTGAAACGACATTTCTCGCCTAAAATTCCATCATCCGTCTCAAATCAGAACTTTGTATACTAATTCGCCAGGGTAACTGAATTATTTTCTTTCTAATTTGCAGAGAACCTTTCACTGGGAGTCGATAAGGTAGGAAGAGCCGTTTTAGCATTTTTTCAGAGGTTACTTAACGGTATTTTTTTCTTTTTCAGGAATTTAGCCACAAGTTCATTGTAACACTTTAATCTAAAAGTGCTTTACGTACAGAGTTGAATGGTCGAACGTGAATTTTAATAAATAAGGGAATCGCACCTGCGGTGAGTAGTCTCGTAAGTGGCCGTCCAGTAGAGGGGCGCCACTGTCTCGCGTTGTGGTTCACGTCCAACACATGCAATGTAGGAATAAAAAGGTAGGCCTTCTCCTCGGAAAAACTCAATTTGTCGCAATAGCTCACATCCTCAGAGATGTTTCAATGAGGGAGATGAATAACGGTGTATCAATTTCACAGAGGTGCGCAAAATGGAAGACTCCCAGTAATGGTGGAAGAAGTAGCGAGCAGAAGAAACATTCACTGGACGAAACAGGATAAAAAACTGACACGGGAAGGTAGAAAGTGGGCCTTGCGATCCTTGCGAAGGCGCGCACGTGGGAGTCTAGGGGTTCCTGAGAAGAGCCCCGCCTTGTATCTTGGCGGAAGTTGCGCGTTAACTTAGGTGTATTCGATTCCGGTCACGCAATTTCGTGGAAGACTTCCGGGAATTCTCTAGGAGTTACGGCAATGCGGTGCTGAGCTTCCCGCAATGGAGCTCGTGGGACTCCGCGGACGACACTCGATGAAACGTTCGTCTGGACGCATACTCGTCCCCTCCGGCGCGTCTGCGCCACGCCAGTCACCTATTGACCGAATATTATGGCTCACATGCACGCAAATCCACCCACACTAACGGGAAACGTCAGCCATCGCCCAGCTGGATGTTGCTGCTACCACTTGCCATCGCTTCATGCTCAGCTGATCGTCAACCAAACCAATCTTTCTTCTAAATCCACGATTTCATTTGTCAACCTCTGACACTCTTTCCCTCTCAATTTTATATCGTCGCTTCTTCCCTCGAATCAACTAATCCTCGTTTCTCATATCAAATAGAATTAATATGTTTATAAAATTTTATTTGGAAAATTTGGATTGGTGGTCATTATTAATGAGTATATGTTTAACAGTACAATGAGACAATTAATTGTTACGCTCTGAGGGAACGAGAATCATTTGTTTGCTCAGTCTTTGCTCAGAAAATATCTTCAAACAAACGTCTTTTGCCATTTAAGTATAAGAGTGTACCTTTCGTAATAATGTTTCAGGGAAAGACTGTTTGGTTTAAAAATGGATATTGGGTAACGAGATAGGTTTGATTATTTAAATTATTTTCTTAAATGGAGCAATTTATATTTTTATTACTTCAATTTTTTAAATTACTTTTTTAATGTTTCAACTAATTCTAATGATACACATTTTTCAAATTAAATTTCAGAGAAACGAGAATCTATCACGAATGCAATGGGCCATTTTGTTCCGGAAGGAAGTGGAAACTATGAATGTCTTCGCCTCACTAAAATCAGTTCAATTCTACTCACTCGATTACTCATGTTACACAGACGCAGGATACCACTCATTTCTACCGATTAATGGACTATATATCGCTCACCAGCTGCAATAACGGCACTACTCAAAAATCTATAAACTTGAGTTAAACCTCTGCAACGATCCTATTTTATACTTTCTATCGTTAAACCGAGGTAGGACCCAAGTAAACTCTCTTAATATCATCTTGATGGCGACTGTACCACTGTTTAGTAAATATGCATAAGTAATTAAAAAAACATTAAGCGTTTGTCAAGATCAAGCCCAATTTATACACCATCGCGTTATGTAACACTGGTACAAAATCTCTCAGAACAATTTAGCTCAATAACGTAAAATTAATAATTGAAAAATCTTCAAAATTTGAAAATGCTAAAATCTCTCCATTGTACCATTATTGTAGCCAGTGAATGATGTATGAAAATTCAAATAGTTTTAACTCGAATATAAGGTATAAAATGTGAGTGTAATCGGAGAAGACACTTATGCTATAGGATTAAACAGATAAGTTATTTAGTTTACCTTGGCATAGAAACAATTGGTGTCCCGAGTTGTAGTAAGCTAATAGCGAGTCTTGCCGGTGCAGGTGCAGCTGCGATGAGTTCAGAGCCTCTGCCACCCGTTCTACAAATTCTGTCGATGTTTCCATCTGAGAGAGATGTTCCGGATCTCGCCGCGATTGGAACTTGCAACAGATTGGATCCTACTGCTTTGTATGGCGTTTTGCGGGGACTCCTGAGGGACCCGGATCGTTTCAACGGCGTCCTTGATTCGCTCTCTGGAAAATATTGAAGTATCAGGATTAAGCATCGAGGGAAAATTGATGAAATCTTGAAGTACTTGGAGTTTTCATTAGGGACAATGAGAATCCCTCAGCATGCAGCTGCAACTGCAAACAAACAGGTGCAAGACAGCCGGAAGCAAAACGCGTGAGCTGATGACGGTAGTTTAATTCGTTTAAAGCCCCTCGTTCAGTTACGTCAGCTTAGCATTATACACTGCGTCCTCTTGACTACCTGAATTACGTGAATGCGTTACGAATTGTACTACTTACTACACGAGCGACGCTATGGATTCATCGAACACTCCTCAAAAATGTTAAAAAAAATTCACTGTCAGGTTTCAAGAGAAAAGCCATTGCTTAATTCCAATTCAATGTTTTTTTAATTAAGCTTATCGACCTTCTACGACGGTCAGCTAATTGTTTATGGGAAAAACTGTTCATCGGGTTTAATTGAGCGCTTACCTTTAATTTGATAGACTCTCAGGGCCATTTGGAATAGCGAATGAGCGAATCGTGACTATCGGTTATTAGACGAAGGTCGTAGAATGCGATGCATAGTTATTATAACATAAGTTAAGCTAGTTTAGGACAATGACACCTATGCGAAATTGTCTCGGGACCGTCGACCAAGCGACTGAAAAGCTTTGGGTGTCGTTTAGCGTTACAATACGACCACGTTTCTGGCAGATTGCCGCGCATCTTGAGGATTTTGCGAAATTCGAAGGAACGGACATAATGCATCAATATCGGACTGAGCGAATTAGCCTAATTCGTCCATTTCCAATGACCTACGACCTTACCTTTGTTGAGCAACATACCAAGTGGATATAGATACCGATCAACAACAGCTGACGCCTGTCTGGCATATCTCATATACGTTATAATTATTTTTAGACACTCATCAACGGTTATTATTGCAAAAGCCGCGTCACACGCTTATTACTTCCTACTTCCAAATGTACAATGAAATTCGCACAAGATATCATTGCGGATTTCATTTAGTGTATTTTATAGATGATTTTTTTGAAACGTTTCTTTATTATTTAAATGCAAAAGCTACTTCGAATATTAATGTAAAGTAGTACAACGAAACAATTTTGTACCTTCAGTAAACATGAGAATTCAAAAAGTCGATATTTAAATTATTACTGAAATGTATTAAATTACTTGTAACACGTATCGTACATATTCAGGGTCTTATAAATGAAGTGCAAGTATTCTAACATTTTAATATCATTTAAAATTAATTTTTCTTTATTTTGTGTTTTCTGCATATATAGTATTCTTTCGTTGTACATGATCAGTATAAGGTTTGATAATTAAATCGCTCCAAAGTATAGATATAAAAAAACGTTTATATTTATTATCATAAATATTAAATTTATCAATTTAAGTCAATCAGGCTTCTCTGAATGCAAATAGCTAGAGGTTCGAGAATGTCGTTGTAGAAATTAAATATCTCTTTATAGTTACTAAGATATATATATATTTATAATCTTCCTGTTCTGGAGCGTTTTAACTGACAGACCATGTATAAGAGGCTTTATAGAACTTCACTGGAAGGAAGTTTCGAAAGAATTATGTGACTTGGTAGACAAAGAGATGGGCCGTAGTAAAGTAAAGAATCCAGAAACGTTGTACCAAAGGGCAGTCGTCTGTTTCACGGGTGTTTACCAGTTCTATTTATTTTACCGTGACAAAGAAACGCTTGAATGTCGAGGAAGGGGAAATTTGTCATCGCCGAACGATAACAGCGGTAAATGAGCTTTTCCTGCGCGTAGATTGAAACGAGCGTAGCACTTGGGTAAAGATCGACTGCAACCAGGTCAAAGTTCCTGAGATACAAATTACTGTTGCTATTTGGTGGAAATATGTAATTTTGTACACACCGAGGAAATTAATTCAATCTTTTCTCCTCCGAGCGACTCGCATTATACTTGCAAAATTACCCTCGTAAAATTTGTCGTTACTGTGTTTGTAAAACCTCATTTCTTTGTTGGCATTTTCCGAGGAAATGCGCTTGTTAGACAATTTATTTAGAAGGAATCGGCCACGTAAGTCGGTTGTCAATAATCCGCAATCTCCTTAACGGGCTTCCGTTATACCATATGTCGAGACTAGACTGCAGCTTTCTGACAAACCTTGAAACGAGTGATTCATAAAAATGCGTAAAAATTAATTCAGCTTAAGAAATGTGAGATAAGTTTAAGATTTGGTATTAACTCGATATATAATTTTACTTAATCTTGTGTACAATGCGACTAATTAACTGTAAGCTAACCCAGTTCTCGCGTAACCGAGTTTTATACGTAGGAAAATATGTTTAGCCACGATCAAATGGCGGTAGCTGGAGGTAAGCGATTCGAATCGGACGTTTTTCACGAGTTTCGCAGGCTTGACGAAAAAAGAACTAGGGCCTCTGCCGATAGTCTGGAAACTCGCGAAAAAAAGAGAAAACGCGTTGGAAAAAGAAAACCTGAAACTTACCTCTTTCGTCGGCGGAGATTGACCGTCTGAAGTAGCTCCCCCCACTGACGTCAGAGTAGTCGATTTCTGGTACCATTTTTGATGGTTCCGCGCGAGTTAAAAAATAATGTTTCGGCTATTAGTGTCAATCAAGCTCTAAGCGATGTTTCTTACAGAAAATTTCTGACTAGACCGCTGTCTACTACCGCGTGGAGCAAACGAATAGATTAACCAATGGAAATAATAGTAAATAGTCACGTGCTTCGAAAGCATATTCGCAATAATATACGAGCAATGTCGTCACGAACAGTTTCGCGGCTCGATGCGAGATGGTTTCACTTCGATCGCACGGCCAGTTTGGGCAGCTAAAGTTCAATTTAACATAGCACGAGTTTCTAGCACCGATCGATCGACTCGAGAACTATATTAACACGCTGCTTGATATACAACGGACGATAAATTAAAAGCTAGTGTATTAATTAATCTTCAATGGTATTTTTCGCCCGAGCTTATTAGCTTATTCGAAATAGTGAAACGCGCAAAATAAGCCTCGCAGTATGAAAACTAAAATAGAAACTAAATATATTTGCCACTGCATTTGTCACCGGACCAAACAGAATCCTGTGGTAGTTTATCGATCCCGTAAGTTTGAATGGTGAGTGTTACAAGGATTTGATAGGATAAATCAAGGTTCACCCGAGAATATCCACGTTCGATTTAAAGAAAGAATTAAATTGTTGTAGGTTAACCGTTTATTTTAGTACTCTTTCTCTCTCACACTCTCCCCCTTCCACTGTCTTTTACACACATACTCATATGCACACACTCATACCCGCCAGACTTAACGATAAACGTTTCAACCGCCGTTAAGATACAGAACTGGCGTGTAACAAGTTAACCGGTTATTTTTATTTGGTTTCTCGTGCCAAAGACACTTGACACGGTCATGTCGCAGACGCCAGCATGGTTGGCATACAATTGTACAAACGCTTTCAAGGTCATGAAAAACACACTTGTAAAAAACTAATGCTTTTTTTTCGCATTTTCGTTCAGCGTCTTAAAAATACAGTTCTCGCATGCGATAAGCCCTTCAATAAAGAAGCCCCAGTATACATATCGTTCTTCTACGGCTCCGATTTATAATCTGGAGAGTATCTTAATGAGCAATGTCCAACAAATTTTGTACGCTTCTTAAGAAACTTTCTTAATAGCTCACTCGGATCACTGGGCTTTTGATTGACGGAAGAGTAGTACGATGTCTTATAAGCTAAACTTACAAGTAATGTAATCATTGACTGGGATTAAATTATATCTACGGGATGGTTTGCATAGAACCAGACTAAATAGTACACTTGTCTATTGGAACAAAATGTGCGTGATCTTATTGCTCTGCTCTAGCGAGCTAATCACTGAATTTAACGTTGAAATTCAATACGAGTGATTACACAGTATAGTTGGTATTACGATTAATCAAAGTGTTTAACGGCTAGTACGTCGTGGCAATAGCTGAAGGCCGAAGCTACCGATGTACTTGGTGAATCTGTCGGCCAGCAGCTTCTCGTGGTCGCTACGATTCCTCGCCAGTTCGACTAATTCTCGACTACGGGAACAGAAAGCATCCTCCAGAGGGCAGGTGACATCAACGACCATGTCGTTCAGTACCTCCTCCTCGTCGTAGTCCCAAAATCTAATTTTCGACTGATCGGACCCTCGTTTCCTGCAGTTGGCGAGATATTTCACTAATATATAAGCAAGGAACCTTCGATGGCACCAAAGAGCCTCGTGATCCGCATACATCCTGATCGCATCCTCGTTAGCCCTGCATTCCTCGACCCAATAAGAGAGAGCTCTGTAACAAGCACGCTTCTCGTTTTCGGGGAGTACTGCGCAGGGAATAGGATCGACGGGATTCCTGGACTCATCGGTGGAATCCTCGGCGTCACTCGCAATGTAAGAGACCAGCAGATCACGACGCTCGTTGTAGTCCTCGAAATTAGCTGGAACATGACTGCATTCAGCCATGCACTGTTTCAGAAGGAACTGTCGGTAGACGAATCCACTATGATCCGATACGTGCCTCTGGCACCAGGCTGACGTAACCTTAATCTCGGAGTCTAAGGTGGGATGGGTGTAACCTCTGGAATGCCGGATATTCATCACGAGCCTTCGATGGGTCCAGGCGTGGTAATTATTGGCGTACCAATCGGCGCAGGCCTCGGCCATTTTAACCTCGGCACAGAGCAAAGATTCGGCATCCGTTGGATCGTAGTCGGTACCTTTGGCGTCTAGGATGTACGGCAATAGCCAACGTCTATACGCGAAGGCTTCGAAACACTTTGGATTGTTGGACAGCACCATCCTGGAAAATGCAAGCTCGTTGATGGGCTCCAATTTTTGGCACCTCACGAGCTCGCATCTCATGTTCCAAAAAGTCGTTACGTCGGGGTTCAACAACAAAGCACCCATCAACCATCTCGCTACAGTACTGGGTTCCTCTCTCCTGTGTCGATTTTGCCTCAACTCCATCAGCCTCCGGTAAACGTAACAGTAAAGTGGACGGACGCACCATGATGCCAGACCCAAGGCATCCTCATGATGGAACACTGGCGATTTATTCTCGTTGTCCTTAGCGGGAACAATCTCGAAACCCTTCCTACGATTGAGATAACTAGTTTTATAATCTCCAATTAATTAATATTCGAGCACCCGTTTCTTTCAGTCGCTTTGCAGCAATGATAATAATCGATAGATAACGATGGTTACATCTACAGGGCGGTTGTCGGCTTTTACGTTTAACAACAATCGTTTATCTGACAAGTT
Organism: Prorops nasuta; assembly: GCF_024137725.1. Lineage (NCBI taxonomy): Eukaryota > Metazoa > Arthropoda > Insecta > Hymenoptera > Bethylidae > Prorops > Prorops nasuta. The sequence continues at coordinate 7,890 of NW_027116951.1, forward strand.
CGTTCGTGTGCAGGTGACTGACGCTTGTGTGAGTGAGGGATACGTTAGTGATTATGATTGCGTTAATCGAACTTGATGGGAAACTCTTTGCTTTAATTCGTATACGATAATCGAGTTTAATGCGATGGCGTCAAGAAGTGGGGAATTATAAAGCTAAATCTTTCATGTAAATTTTTACATGTAGTCGCGTGCAACTAAACCTCGTACGCAACTTTCTTTTCACTGAAAAAGCGTCCCTGGCACGAGAAAACCCAGTTTTAATGAGTTTATATGGAAAAATGCAATGGTCATGCATTAATTACAAAGTTAGGAAGAGGGGGAATTCGTATTTTGGAGGTTTTTAAGACACCGCCCTTGTATACATATTATGAGAAATAGAGAAACATACTCACAGAGACAAGTTCTTTTTTAGCACGTTTTCTATGTCCACAAGGATTTTCTCGGCAGCCGGAAATGTATCGTCTTGCATTGTACTCTCGACAATTCGAATCCTTACATTTCTCCCAGGATCAACGTTTAGTAACTCGTTGAAATTTACTTTTCCGATCCTTAAACTTCTCCAATGCAGGCACGATGCAGCGTTGTACACGACGGAAGTCTGTTCGACTATCTGTAAGAGTTTGTCGGCATGCTTAAAGAAGTCGTGAAGATAGTTGCGAAACGATCGAGGGCAGTCATATCGACATCATGGCGCCAAATTTTCGATACACTCGAAGCAATTATATATATTTTTCCAAGTCATGTGTGGTGTGGTTTATGTTCATTTAAAATCTTCTGAATTGCCAAAATTGAATGATTTTTATTGAAATTTCAATTTTTCGAATTGAGATTATATAGAAAAATATATAGCAAAAAATACTGGCCTTGTAACTGAGAGGAGAGATTCGATTATTTTTACAATATGGCTACAACGTTACACTATATACACGATAAAAAGGCGTGTTGCAAACTTGCAACGTTGCAATTTACCAATAGCCATTAGTCTATTATAGGCATATTGGTCTAAAATTCTCTTAACCTGTCAATACGGTCAGTGGTTAAATTGACTTTCTCTATTCATCCTGTCTAATAAGGTAAAACTAGTTTGTTCCTTGTAAATTTGACTGAAGGACTATTGTTAATTTTTGGTTGTATTTGAGAAAAAATGTCTGACCCTCGTTTACGAATTTTGAAAATAAAAACTGGTGTAGTTAAACGTCTGGCAAAAGAGAAGATAACGTATGAAAAAGAGGCAGCTCAGCAACGTGAAAGGATACAAAAATTAAAAGAGCAGGGTAAGATCTATTTCTTGTGAGAATTCTTTGTCACATCGTTCGGTTTAATTTTAGAGACATTCGTCCAAACAGTTTATTGTGTCTAATGAAATTTAATTGTTATAAAGTTGTATTTTAAGTAATACAATTTTTCTTACAGATAAAGATGGCTATGACATTAGAAAACAAGAAGAAGTATTACAGGAATCCCTAATGATGGTACCTGATTGTCAACGTAGACTCATAAAAGCTTTTGAAGAATTGAAAAAAATTTTGGATACTGAACAAGATTTGAAGGAGGAAGAAGGATATATCGAGGCAGAAAAAGTTTTACAGGAAGCCGAAACACAAATGCCTAAGGAAGACGAAATCTTACAAATGTGTTAATTCAGAATATTAATCTTTACTTTGAATTTTGTCTGCAACCAAACTTTTGCATTTGATAATACGTTTGTACACTGACCTAAAATATTTTAATTTATAAGATTCTGATAGTTGTAAGCTACAGGTACTTTAAGCCGTTCTTTAGTATCAAGAAACATGTATAATAATCAAAACTTTTTGAAAGCTCCAGTTTATGGATTTGTTAGTACACAAGATATGTATTACACTCAGTCTGTTCATTCACAAGATTTTAACATTAATATTATTGTACAAGAGCGACAAAAATATGAAACAGACATCGAACAATTTCTACAGGAAAATTTGGAACAAACAGTCAAAGAAGAGAACAGTGTGGATAAATCTAATAAAATTGCTATGACTAGAGCTGCCTTAATATCAGTTCACACCTTAAATCAGAACATGAAGACTATTACAATGGAATTGAAAAATAAAACTGATTTATCTGATACCGAATATCAGGATAAATTAAATTTTTGTAAAAAAATAAAGTGCCAGATTCTTGAGAACCTAGCAATTTTTAAGGATAATAGTTTTCTAAGTAAAGTAAAAAAGGATCTAATAAGGAGAAAGAAAAAGAGATTAAGAGAAAGGTCTAACAGAGTAAAGTGGGCTCAGCAAAAATTGCATCATTCTGAGAAGAGAGCAAGATTGCACAATGAAATTGATAACTGGATTGGAAGTGCAAAAGCAGTAATTGAACGTGAAAAACAAGAAGAAAATTTGAGAAAGGATGCTGATTTAGTTTTGTTTGATGTTAGAGGTAAAAGAAATGATGCTAAGAAGTTCCTTGGTCTTCTACAGGAGCTGCAAAGCTTAAGAAATGTAAAAGTTGAAGTTGCCAGGGCTAGAGGAGAAAATTTGTCATCAGCAGCTGACGAAGCATTCAATAATATTATTGGTAAGATAGTTTCTTTTCCAGAGAAAAGTGTTTGGTATATAAAATTAATTATTTTTGTTTGACAGTTAAGCTAACCGAACAATGGTCAGCTTTAGACAGAGAATATTCTATAGAGGAACAGGGCTTAAAATTAATGCTTAAAACGGATAATGAAGAAAAAATAGAAAAGCAGAAGAAGAATACTTTTGATGAGTGGGAGTATGTTTTATTTGGCAGGAAATTAATTCTACCAAGTCTAGATTATACATACCTCAATAATATTATTTCAAATCGGTAGGTATAAAATAGTTTTTTATTACCCAATGCAATTAATATTTAAAATTATTTCAATTTTTCCAGTAATGCATGGGACAAAAGTATCAGTAATGAAAGTAATGCTACACCAATTCCAATTGGTTGGATAGTGCCTGAAAAACCATCTTCTGCTGCATGGCAAAAATGCGTAAAAACAGAATTAAATTTTTCTTAACAATTTAACATACATTCTTTTCTGTAAGTAATTGTTCATAAAAATAATTCATACAAATAAATTTGCTACTTAACTTTGCTATCTCTTTTTTTCTATATTTAATAAAAAGATTACTTAAAATATATATATTTGTGATGAAATTATGTCCCTTCTTGAAAATTATTATTCAATGTAAATAATTATGTAAAACACTTAAAAGCGTATACAATCCGCCTTTGAGTGCTAACATTCAATTCTTATATAACCGAGTAAAACTTATAAAGGTAAAAAATGCAGGAAATTTATATCGTAACGCCGTTATCTATGATATTTTCGTACTATACTACATTTAAATTCATTCAATAGAAGTTTTCAGATTTACAAGTAACATGCGGTTCTTGAATAATTTTTTTTTATCATAATAAATAAAATACAAAATGAATCAGTCTCGACGATTAATATCAATTTAATTATAACACATGATTGATAGAAAATATTTATATTTAACTTAATCATAAACGTTAACAGGTACAATAGACACATGATACTCATCAAATTATTTCCAGGAAATAAAACATTTTTTTATAGAAAATTATGTTTGTTTTATTTTTTAACTTTATATACTTGATGTTGTATACATCAATAACCTTATGCTATATTTTTTTTTTAATAACACAACTTTTAATATATAAATTAATTATAACATGAAAAACTATACGCGTAAAATAAAAAACTTATTCAATATTAGAGAGCCTTAAGTTTAAACTACTAAGCGTAATTTAAATATTTACAATCTTTTTCTTTTTCTTAGTGTGGCAAAGTCTTCAACGATTTCAAGGTCATCATCTGAACTTCGTTTTCTTCGTTCTATTTGTTGAACTGACTTACTTCTTAGAGGATTATTTGCTTTACAGTCATTTCGTTTTCCACGCGTTTTGGTAAGTTGACAATGTTGCGATGCAGCAGCTTCAAAATCTGGCGATGTAGTATTTTGAGAATCTGGTGGTTTGATAGTTAGAGAAGTGTGCGGTTCCAAGTCTTCTTCATCGCTAGATGCGTCATATTTCTCTACATCTATCGGACAAGGTTCTTGTTGTTGTACATTCCACGATCTTACACCCGTACGACCATTATTTTTACGATACAATTCGCAATACTTCATGCTACTATTTAGATGAGCAAGTTTACGAAGAAACTTTTCATCGTGGCTAATTATTACTAACTGAAAATGTTTTTGATGCTGGGAACGAGTAGCAACAATTTTAGCCAATGCATTTGCTAAATTAGAAGCATTAATATCGTCCAAATTCGTGGTGGGCTCATCGAGTGTCAAAATGCCACAGTGTTTACAAAACGTTTCAGCAATCGCTAATCTTATAATTATCGAAGCTAGCACCTTTTGTCCAGCGCTGCACCGATTTTTCATTTCAATTTCTTGTCCATTCTTAATTTGTAAAATTTTATAATTATACTGCCTTCTGGCTTCTCCGTGATTTTTAGTTGGTTCAGCTCGAATTTCTATGTAGTTTGTATCGTTCCCTATATATATAATCTCCCAGAGCCTTCTAATTATTACATTTAATGTGTTCATACGCTCCTCGTGGAAGGCCACCATTGCGCTATCCAAAGCGACGCCAAAAAGTTTAGCATTATCTATAGCTTCTTCCGTTACAGCAAGTTGAATACATTTCTTTTTATATTCGGCTCTTGCTGTCTTATACTTCTCCTTCATCAGCTCACTTGTATAATTCCTGATAGATATTTTAAGTTCTTCACAAGTTCCTTGCAGTATATTTTTTTCACGAGACAACTTGTCCTCTTCAAATTTCTTTTCTTTCATTGTTTTATTTATATCCATTTGAGGTAGTGATTTTTGCTCTTCTTTTAATGCACTATATTCCTGTTTCAATTTTTTCGCTTTTGAACGATATTGATACATTCTTATATTATCTAGTAACAGCCGCTTGGTCACACCCTGTGCAGACAAGTCTTCTTTGATTTCATCCATTTCTTTTTGCTTGATCATTTTTGTTTGTGTAAGTTGGTTTATTCTTTGTCGGTACTGATTAATTTGCTGCTCAGTATTGAGCAACGTGTCGGCAAAATTCTGTTTTCCCAACTCTTTTATCTCCTTCTGTATTTTCTTTAATTCAAATAACTGTCTATAAGATTTTTCTACTAATTTCCTATCAGCTTCTTGCTTTTCCTTATTTTTTCGCTTTTCATCATTCAACTGACGGATAGATTCATCCATTTTCTTACTTACAGCTGCTAGTTTTATACGCAATTCTTTGATTGATTCATTTAAGGACACTTCGCGTGTATTTAATTCGTTAATTTTATCCTTGAACTGTTTAAGTTTTTGTAAGTTTGACCGAATTCGTAACTGTTGCTCGTGCAAATTATTACGATGCTCTCTAGCGTGCTGCATTTTTTCATTATGCGCATCGATCTCTAATTGTAAGCTCTGAATTTCTTCACAATAATCTTTTAAACGATCTTTCAAAATAATTTTCTGGTCCTGTATTTGTTCAATAGTCCGATTATTTTTAACTCCCGCTTCATCTAAACGCTTTTTGAGTCTACTGGTAGATTCACGTATACTTTGTATTTCATTTATATATTGATCCCATCGAATTATATCTGTAAATATTTCATTGCACACCTTCAATCTTTTTTCAGGCTCTTTCAAAGCTGTTTTTAGTGAAGTTAATATTAATGTTTGCTCTTCAACGTCCTCTTCTATTTTATTTAAGTTTTGCCTTAAATTTGGAAGTGAAGTTTCTTCTACCTCCAATATTTTCTCAACCACAGGTTTCAGTTGTAACATGCTATTGTAAAATGCTTGTTGCTTTTTTAATTCATCTTGAAGTACGACTATGTTATTAGGTTGAGATTGTTTTATCTCATTTTTAAGTTCTTTTTTTAAGTTTTCAATTGAATTGATATTGTCTAAACTGGTGCGGCATAATGGACAACAGGGTTCTTTCTTTTCTAGTTGTTTCAAGTAATCAGTGTATACAATAGTTTTATAGGAATGTATGCCAATCTTATCACGTAAATTTTGTGTCTTTTTTGATTGAAGTAAGAGAAATTCATTAAACTGTTTATACTCACAATGTAAAGATATCTTATTTTTATCACTTTCTAATACTTCATTTAGTTTTTGTAATTCCATTTCAGTATGCTTCATAGTGGTGTTTAAAGTAGTTAAAAGATTTTGCTGTTTCTGAATGTCTTTTTCTAGTTGTTTTATTTGATTGGTTACGTCTCTTTTTACAGTTTCTACTTTGGCTTGTAATTTGTTTTCAGGAATTTCAGATACTTGGAGCAACTCTATAATTTCTTGTTCATATTTACTCTTTAATTCCTGTATTGCTGTTTTTTTAACGTTTAATGTGGTATTTTCCTTCTCCAATTCTGTTTGCAGTGAATTAAATTTATGAAGTTTGTTCATTTCTTCATCTAACTCGTTAATTTCAGCATCAGTACTGTTCTTCAAATTGATTGTATCATTAATTCGTTCTTTCACAGCACCTACATCAAATGCTTCATTCAGCCTTTCAATATTTTTATTTGCTTTTTCCACCTCAGACTCAATTGAGTTTAATGTGCTGGCAGATTCATTCACCTTAGTAATTTCTGCTTGTATGGTCTTTGTTTCACTCTTGATATCATTTACATCTTTAACTTTCAGATGTATTTCAGATTCAATTTTAGATTTTTCTGTACGTAACGAATCAACGTTTTTTTGTGCTTCATCTTCTTTAGCATCCATTTTTATTCTATTTGAGGTGGCATTATTTTCAATGTCTGTGTGCACGTTTACCAATGTTTGCATAAGTCTTGAAACTTCTAAATCTGAAACATTTGCATCTACTGTATGAAGATCATTTGCCAGTAATACATCATTTAAAATGTTATTTCTCAATGAAATTTTCTTTTTTTCATCTTCCACTTGTTGTTTCAGTGTACCAAGAGATTCACTTTTTCTCGTCAATAATACTGAGGTTTTTTGTTCTTCCTTAACCATATCTTGATATTCATTTTCCAATTTACTTAAACTATTATTTTTCTCTTCAAATGTATTATTAGAAGAGTCTAACTTCTTTTGTAACTCTTCTTCTGTTTCTTCATAAATTGTTTCAACACTTTCTGCTAATTCTTCATATTGTTGCTTGCATATATCAAATTCTGCCTTTTTCTTTTCTTGAGCAATAAGTAGTTTTTTTAATTTTAATTCTATTGCAGCAATCCTTTCAATTTCTTCAGTTATCGGTACAAGTTTGACATTGATACCTTCTATTCTCTCTTCAGATTTTTCCAATTTAATTTTTTGTTTTGCTAAATAGTTTTCTTTTTCTTCAACTTCACCAACTAAAATAGAATAACTATGTTTATATGCTTTTATCTCTTTTAGTGACACTGTTGCCATTTTTGCAAATTTTGTGACATCTTCGAGTGCTTTATTATAATTTGAAGTATCAAAAATATCATCAAATTTTTCTTTTAATTTTTTACCATCAGTAAATGGCCAATCAAATTCCTCTTGATGACAAAATATTACATTATTAATAATTGCTTTTGATACACCCATTAAACATCCAATTTCATAGTCTACATTTTCTAATCGACCACCTATTTGAACATACTGAAAAAATTATTTTAAATTTAATAAACTATATATACAACAGTACTTTTATTTATTTTACATAAATTCTATACCTCTTTTTCACCTTTCATTTTTCTGCTAATAAGAGCATCAAGCTTCTTTGTAGAAACACTTGTCCTTCTAGTGACTTCCATTACTCTAGTTATCATGTATGTGTTTGCTGCAGAATCACGTAAGAAGACTTTAACAACAGCTTTAAGCTAAAAACAAAAGAAAACTGTAAACTTCTTATTATAAATATAAACTCACAAAAGACAAATCAAATGAATAAAATTATAATTAATTATTCAAACATTTTACCATAGCACTTTTAGTTAATATAGGGTCGTGAAAAAACGACTGTCCATTATTTCCAGAATTTGGTGGAAAATCTCCGGTAATAGCAAATTTTAATGATTCAATTATTGTTGTTTTTCCAGTACCATTTGGCCCCAAAATAAGGGTTAAGGGATGAGAAAATGATATAACATTGTTACTGTCATCACTAAAATTACGAACCCCACATATTGATAATGCTTTGATACGCGACATTTTTGCTCGTAATTAATAACAATTAATTCGATTTTCAATTATCAATTTCAATATTATTCGATAAGCATTAAATAATACCGATTTATCAAACTGATAATAATGAACTATTAAATTGATTATTCTCCAATTATTCCAAATTTTCAAAAAATGAGATAATTAAATTCGGCAGAGTTGATGAATGGTGACGCAAAATGCAGGAAATGGATTCATACCGGTCATTTACTTGGACCATTTGAACGAACTGCTAAAGTGCTAATACTGCTGATGCGAATCAGGGCCTGCAATTCCTGCAAAGTGCAACTGTGCAAACTTCATTGTTGCTTATGGTATTTGTGGTATGTATACCAGCAGCGTTTTTAGCGCTACCTATGTTGTATATGACATATGTACAGTTGAGCCCAATAATCTTGCGTCAGGCGAGGGGAAGTAGAAATCAGAGGGGCGAAGGAATTTCTAGGGAGTTTGTCCGCAGCTGTCAAATGGCGCGATTAACCCTAAATTTTGGATCGTAAACAGAAATAATATTTTATTAAAACGATTGCGGAAAACAAAGAAGGATTTTAATACATTACAGAGAAGAAAAAATATATTAGATGAGTATAAATTAATAACAAAAATGAAAATTAATGTAAATTTTTAAGGAAATATACTTTGTGGTTATTTTATTTCTGTTACAGGCTAAATCCTATTCTTCATGAGTTTAAATCGCAGGAAAGAAATACTTAAAGACCAATGAATGAAAAAGGACTGATTTATGAAGCATTTCTGTGTGGCCCAGTCATTTCAATAATTGTGACATAATGTTATAATAGTGAAAGTGTAAGCGATTGCTGTGTATACAAAGAAATTTATTACAAAATAATAATAATTTTGTATGATAATGTTTTGATTCCTATTATTATAAATTAAAGCTAGTTCAATTAAAATTAATTATTTTTATTTCTTCCTTAACCACACACAGATTATATACGTACAGAGTAATTACATATTCTTGTAGAACCTATCTTTCAGCTAATATAACTAAATTGTAACTATTTTATATCTGCATGTTATAAACTATTTGTTTCAATGATTTTTATTATTGAATGTGAGATAAATTACGTAGAGTTTCTGCAAATTTCTTATTAGTCTGTCACATCCTTGAACATATTAGCTTGTATGATATTTATATGTCTCCTTTGCACTATTTTCTTCTAGTCTATAAGATATAACAATAATTTTATTATCGTTTTTAAATACACGCAGATAAGATGATTATGCTGATTTGTAATTAATTTTATAAATATTGGAATGATAGTTAAACCATTGTCTTATTAAATTTGGAAAATGGCATTTGAACGATGCTATTTAAATTAGGCCTCTTTTCTGTGAGATATGTTCTCATAATACTTGATTAGATAAAGTTCCTTAAAAGTTATGTGTATAATACTGAGTTCATCTTATTTTTTAGCTTCAAGTAGTTTTCCAGCAACGTGTTTGAATATACATTTTGAATATAGAATACTCTATTTCCTTACTCTTATTATAATGTTGTCAGGATTGATAGAAAGATTTGTCAATCATCTGAAAATGATAGGATATACATATGATGACTGGATAAATTAAGGTTTTAGGACAGATAAGTCTCATGAACAAATAGGAATAATAAAATAAGTATTGAATATTGGAAATGGATATCCAAATATGTAGCTGGAAAATATAATTTGAAGCTGAAAACAAGCTGAACTCAGCAGTATATATAAACGTATTGGTCGACAATATCCTCTCAAATAGAAGAAAAAGATATCAGGTGGATGAGGGGTCAAACATATTTAAGTACAATAAGTCCAGTGTCCATTCTTCAAATTTAATACAGCAATAGTTTACCAATCATCTCAATTATTATAGAAACAATTAGACAGCAGAATAAGCATATTTGAGCATATTTAAAAATATTCAGAGAATTATTGGTATATGCATTGAAAACTAGAAGAAGAAGGAACATTCAAGGCAAATAAATGTCATACGAGATGTGGAAGCATATGTGACGAATCAATAAGAAATTAGTAGAAAATTTATACAATTTGTTTCACTTTGAATAATAAAAATCATTGAAACAAATAGTTATAACATGCAGATATAAAATAGTTACAATTTAGTTATATTAGCTTAAAGATAGGTTCTACAAGAATATGTAATTACTCTGTACGTATATAATCTGTGTGTGGTTAAGGAAGAAATAAAAATAATTAATTTTAATTGAACTAGCTTTAATTTATAATAATATGATTCAAAACATTATCATACAAAATTATTATTATTTTGTAATGAAATTTCTTTGTATACACAGCAATCGCTTACACTTTCACTATTATAACATTATGTCACAATTATTGAAATGACTGGGCCACACAGAAATGCTTCATAAATCAGTCCTTTTTCATTCATTGGTCTTTAAGTATTTCTTTCCTGCGATTTAAACTCATGAAGAATAGGATTTAGCCTGTAACAGAAGTAAAATAACCACAAAGTATATTTCCTTAAAAATTTACATTAATTTTTCATTTTTGTTATTACTTTATACTCATCTAATATATTTTTTCTTCTCTGTTATGTATTAAAATACTTCTTTCTTTTCCGCAATCGTTTTAAGAAAATATTATTTTTGTTTACGATCCAAAATTTAGGGTTAATCGCGCCATTTGACAGCTGCGGACAAACTCCCTAGAAATCCCTTCGCCCCTCTGATTTCTACTTCTCCTCACCTGACGCAAGATTATTGGGCTCAACTGTACTACATTACAAGACAAGCAAGATGGAACTAAGGCCGTGTTCCGTTATTGACTGTGAGTACTGAAAATCAATAGTTTATGTCACGCAAACTATAGATTACTAGTACTCACAGTCAACAACGGAACACGGCCTAAGGGCCTCCGCACACAGTTTCCGTAGCTACATTACGTTACGTTAAGGCAACTACAATAATAGTTGCAAAAATTCTTTATAAATATAAAAATATCACCTCAGACCTGTTTATTACAAGCATCCTGCTCAAAAAAACTTAACTTTAGCAATCTTTTGTGTGCGCTAAGCTAAGATTAAGTTTAATCCTGCCTTAACGTAACGTAATGTAGCTACGGAAACTGTGTGCGGAGGCCCTAAGGCCGGTATTCTATAGTCGTTGCTTACATATTTAATGGGAATCCGTATACCGACATTACAGAGCGAAAACTATTTCGCATGCAGCGTCGTTATTTGTTGATGGATTGTAAAGTTATTACAGGTTTTTGGAAATGCCAGAAACATATCTACTAAGTTACGTTAGGAAAATTAACAAAAAAATGAACAAAAATTTTTGTTTAAATAAATATATTAAACATTATTGAGAAACAACAATTAAATCGCAAAATCCCCCAACGTACTTTACTAGATAATGTTCATACGTTTCCAAAAAGTCCACATAAATGCAAATCCGTCAAGAAATGATGATGCTGCATGCGAAATAAATAATGGAAGAATTTCATGTTGGCGACTTCCCGAACACGAATTTCTTCCATTATTAATTTCGCATGCAGCGTCATCATTTCTTGACGGATTTGCATTTATGTGGACTTTTTGGAAACGTATGAACATTATCTAGCAAAGTACGTTGGGGGATTTTGCGATTTAATTGTTGTTTCTCAATAATGTTAATATATTTATTTAAACAAAATTTTTTTTTCATTTTTTGTTAATTTTCCTAACGTAAATTAGTACATATGCTACTGGCATTTCCAAAAACCTGTAATAACTTTACAACCCGTCTACAAATAACGACGCTGCATGCGAAATAGTTTTTGCTCTGTAATGTCGGTAAACGGATTCCCGTTAAGCATAGGTTATCTTTTTCTATTACTGTTAGGTGAAAAAGAACAATCGATACTTTAAGTCAGACTTAAATATAAGCAACGACTATGAATACCGGGCACCGGCTTAAAACCGATGCTGTCAACATGTTAGTGTTACGTGCTGGCTTAAGCCGCAACAGCACCACCTATGAGCCCATACGATACGATACTCACAATAATTATTAATAATGGCTGGTAGACATTGAATCCACTAGAATTTAGATCTCATTTAGAATATTATTCAACATATAAAGAGGAAACCTCCGTTATATAGGAAGTGTTTTAACATCCTTTTTCTACCTGAATCGTCACAAACAAAGCAATAAAACTACAACCCTTTTTTTTTGTCCTTCTTAAATATCGGGAAAACCCATCTGCAGCGCAGATGAGTTATCCGCGAGCATTCCGCGAGTTTCTCTTTTCCCAACTACGTAACATCCTACAAAAATCTCCCCGTGACGTAAGCAGGTTACTCTCAGTCCAGAAAATATCTCTTAGGCCGGTATTCATAGTCGTTACTTATATTTAAGACCGACTTACGCATAGGTTATCTTTTTCTATTACTGTTAGGTGAAAAAGGACAATCGATACTTTAAGTCAGACTTAAATATGTATAAGTAACGACTATGAATACCGGCCTTAGCCTCCCTACTCCTAGTTCCAAAATTTCCATGACAACGGAGCGACGCTTTCCGAAAACCAAGATTCGATTGGTCCAGAGAAGCGACGCTAGACCCCTTCTTTTCCTCTCAGATAAGGGATGCTCCTTTAAAAACCCTGGAGAACCCTTCGGAGAATAAGTTAAGCGCCTTCGAACCGCGGAGTTCAGCGAAAGTCAATTACTGAACTTACTATTAGTTAGTAATATTCGCATTACCAACCAGTGTAAAAATCATTGTACGAGCAAACAATAAATCAGCATAAAACTTTCAACAAATCTCATCAATCAGCTACCATTTCGATTCCTATCACGCATAGTGGGAAAGACGGTATCCTGCACCTACAAAATATCAACAAACCTCTTTACCTAAAGAGGACAAAATCGTGAGTTTACGCCCATGAGAACGCACCCAGAGGACAAGTAAGATCCAACCAGGCAGGCAGCCTTCATCAGGACGTAACATTAGCACCTATCAAAATGGATTTCGCTTCGCGACACTATACTTCAATTTATCGCCACTACGTGGCTAGTTGGCTACCGTGCGTACAAACCTCTGTTGTACACTTTGAAATCCACTCGGCCGGCGGCCCCGGTCCCCGAGCCACCCCGAGCGAGCGAGGTTCGGGCCCGTTCGGGAGATCCAGGGCCCGAGCCCCGGATTCCGGGCCTGCCGGGCGGCATTTAGCTGATTTAGCGCCACTCGCAGTCCTTCGTTTCGCACTCGCCAACCGCCACAGACGCCACCAACACCAGCGTTACCAGCTGGCAGCTCCTCATGCTGCTCAAAATCAAATCAGCCTAAACCAGGGTCCAGGCCTATTACCCATTTGCCCACAGTTAGCTTAATCCTTTCTAGGGTAGAGGGACATATGCATATGTCTCACTGATGCGAATAATAGAATTATTTGACGCTATACCGTTATTGAATGCAAAGGTTGCAATACAATTAACTAATTTTTGTTTTGAGCCATGGACGACAATTACGATAGATATGATAACTTGGAGTGGCTGAGAAGATAGACCGCCAAAGACGCTTGTGATGACTGATTAGTAATGGTGATTATGACTGCTGTATGAGTTATGTCGTTGTTGATTATACGCTAGATAAGCATTCACAAATAATATAGTGTGAGAGAGAGAGAATGTGTACTAATAATATGCATATGTATAGGAAAATGTACAGTTGGAAGAATAAATGACCACTACTCTCCAATATTTTATTGTTTTCTTCCTTTATTCTCCTCCTAATCAGTCTTTTCACAAAAAGTCTTAATACATGTGGAACTTAATTGAAGTCCCAGGATAACAAACAGAGAGAAAAAAGGTCCAAAGATACCTTATATGTATACAAAATGGGATACTTAAGTCGCCCCAGACATACATAGATACAAAAGGACGCGTATCTCTTTAAGTATAAGTAAAAAAGATATTCAATTTTCGCATATGACCTTTCTGAAAGTAAGTAATAAGAGGTTTCGAAAAGGTCCTATGCAAAAATGGAGTATCTTTTATATTTAAAGAGATATACGCGTTTTTTATATTCATATTCTGGGGCGTCTTAAGTGCCTCACACTGTATATATACAAAGTATGAATGTACATACATACACAGTGGGTGATTGAATCGTATGTGGTTCAGCTATAGTGTAGTATATCCTTTTCCATGGTAAAGTACAGCATGAATTTAGCCAAATGGTAAAGGATTCAAATTTCCTGCTTTATACGGGCGGTAGTGAATGGATATTGGAAGATATAATACATTTAAAGAACCTTTATTTATCTACAATACAAGTTGACCTGCACTTGGATTTGAGTATTTATACGATAGTAGATTTTTACAAAAGAAACAAAAACACACCCAAGTATTACAGTGACCCTTAGAGACGAGGATGTTAGGTCACCAAGGTCACTGATGTTTTTATATAATTCTCAAAAATAGCGGTTTTACATAAACAGTATCCAGCTATATCCAAATATCTTACAAGGATTAAGAGTATTGTATTGTCATTATACCATAGTTTAAAAAAATCATAGATATTGATCTTCTTGCATCCTTCAACAAATTTATGTCAAGTATTACTTCTAACTACCCAGCCTTTAAAACAGCTTTAGTAGAACATTCAAGTAATCTGTATAATTGTAATTTGTACTCTGAAATTAGGTGTATAAGCTAGAAAATGAGTTTTCAGAAAAGTCAGACAATTGTAACCTTAATTTTCTTATATTGACAGGCAATTGAGATATACTATTTTTTTACATATTCAAGTATTGTAGATTTGATAAAATTGCCAATACTTTGTGGTAAGAGTAACTATTTAAAAAAATTCTGATTTATTTTGAGATCTGTTAGATTTTTAAGTTTACCAATTTGATTTGGCAAAAATGATAGCTATAAAAAAAAGAAAAATCTTATTAATAATAATAATAACAAAATGGAATATATTTTTTTACAATATAAACACTTACTACATTATTGCTTATATCTAATAAGCATAAACTATTAATAATTGGGCTTTGATCTAGCCAAGTTCATTTTATAGTTTTTCCAAGCTGATTGTGGGCCAAATATAATTCCTGCAAACATGGTAAGTTATCCAGCTCCTTTAGTAATGATGAAATTAGATTATCTGATAAGTTTAATATTGTTAAGCTCTGCAATATTAAAATTTGTCTATCAAAAGATTTTCTGTTTAATTCCATCACATGTAGCTCTTTAGTAATTTTTGGGAAACCTTCCACATACACACACACACACACACACAGTAAAATAGAGTATTTTCTTTATTGAAACTTCAGTTTTTTTGGAACTGTAAAAAGCTTTTTTGGATTTAAATTTGACAAGGCTAGAACTGCTAGATCTGTCTTTTTTTATAACACCCAGTTTCAGGACATGAATGAAACTTTCAAATTGAACTCATTTACACCAAATAATTAAATCATGGGAGGGACAGTCAATCTTATAGTTGCTTTTCCTTCAGTTATAAACTTTGTAAAGATTTTCTCTATGTTACCATCCACCTAAGATATATGTATATACATAGATAAAATATTAATACTGAAGTAAGTGTAATTAATTATAAAAGGAATATCATTGTGAGAAATAGAGATTAAATTAATATATAAAGAAACAATGATTAATTATTAATTGTGATTAAAACTTGCTTACCTTGTATATATTTGGTGCCTTGTTTATTCATTTGAGTTTGAATTAGATAGAAATTTCATCATTATTTACTGTTTACCATCCAATAGCCAAGCAAGACCGCTCTCTGTGTTGTTTTTCTTGTAAATTTGTCACAGATAATGATTTATTGCTAACCTCAACATTGCAGTAAAGTTTCATTATTAAATATCAAAACATGATTAAATAGATAAGACGAAAACGATGGCAATAATTGGATGCACTCAGCCCACCCAAATCATAGTTGGGTGAACTTCTGTTAGTAGTTTTTCTTGTTAACCTCATTTTATTTTTATCGAATCATAGTTAAATTTCATTTGAACGAATCAATTTAACCTTTATAGTCTGGAAAGCCACTTACTTATAGTGGCGCGTTGGTGGTGGCAACATTTTCAAAGTTTATTCCAATGAAATTGATCAAACGACTGTAATAGTTAAACAAAAAAGTAGGTAAATAATATGCCCACAGACTATAAAGGTTAATAAATTATTCCCCATCTGGATTCCTGATTCGGGAATCGAGAGGCCAGTAGTGATGTCCATGATGTCACTTGAAGTAAATAAGGAGCCAAGGCTCGAAATCTCGAAATCCATGGCAACAACCACTTTCTCAGCGCAGCGAAAAATAATTGACGTGATTTGTCAAATTTGAAAAAGGGCTGATTGTTAACCAATCACACACACATCAAATATTTCTTGCTAGGTTGAGAAAGTAGTTGTTATAATTTACTTATGACAGCGCTGCCATGTAATGCAGCACCAAACTACGCGCAAAATACACTTAATAAGATGTTATCGGAGGAATGTGTTTGATTATTACAATCTTATATTTTATCTGTAATTTGATTAATACATAATTTGTTGTACTAGTTAGAAAACAAATATTTATGATACTTTATACACATAAAAGTTTAAAAAGCAATAGAATTGAAAGGGCTCTTATGTATCTGACACAATTGCATCTTGACATGCTCTATGGGTAATATTTTGTACTTCCATTTCAGATTTAGTAAATATTTATATATATATCTATATATATATCTATATATATATATATATATATATATAATTTTGATCAATTTTTAAGAAACTAATCTATAATTTATCTCATTTATTTTTTGTAGTCTTCTTTCTAAATGTAAAATAGTTATCATCAATTCTAGAATAATATTCTTTTGGTGTAACAGTTTTCTTCTTACCAACATAGTCAACAGTAAAGTCAAGATCCTTATGTTTCGTCTGATCAATGCCTCCATATGCAAGGATTTCATTAATCAATATATCTGGATCTTCTGGATGCTCCACTAAATTCAAATTATTTCTAGAAATGTCTGAGTAATAAGAATTTACTGTATATTGGCTCTAAAGGGTATAAATAAAAGCTATATTATAATATGAAAGAAAAAAGTAAATATCGTATAAATAACCTTACACTGCTTTCATCAGGTATTCCAAGTCATTAATTGATATTATGTTATGCTTCAAAAGGCTCTGTATAGCACAATTTTTGTGTAATTTACATCTTCTTAAAACGTCACTTACAGCTTGTAAACTATTGTTCCCATCAGGATTTGAAATTGTATCAGTTTTAAAATCATTTACCCTACTTTTGCATTCCTTACTTTTTTCAACACTGTCATACTTTGATTTATCTAACTGTCTAGACCTGACATAATCATAAAAATTATCGTCAGATCCTGCAATTGTACCGATTGCCTAAAACCAAAATTTATTTATTCCATCCATTAATACTACACTGATTAAAATAATAAAAAAAATCACATTTTTTAAAGAATTTGCTATTATACGAGGGTCAAATATAGGTTTATTGATATCTGATAAATCATTGCCCTGGTCATTCTCATCATAGGCCTAAAAATAAAGAAAATACTAAAGAAATACATAAATAAGACAACAAAATTATATAATAAAAATTGTACAAAGAAAAAAAAGTATCCGATTGGTCAAATATCTGAACAATAAATCATTTTTAGGCAAAGTATTGAAAACATTAATTTAAATTTAGAAACTGTCTGAAATATTATTAACTTGAACTTGAATAATTCATCTGTAATTATGTATTATTCAAAATCTTCTGAGTTGAATCCCCAATTACTTGCTATTTGTTATAGTTTGGAGTCAGTATAAGATACACATATAACTTTGAATTTATAAATCTCTCAGAAAACATAGCTAATGTTTCCTTTCTAATTATACTTAATTCATTTTCAAACGTCTTAGTGAAATCTAAATATTGTCAAGATTATCTTACATAGAAAACTCCACGTGCTTTTGGAATGCTTTGCTGTTTTGTTTTTTTTCGTTTTTTTTCTTATGAAATTTAGGTGATTTATCATTTAATTGAGCTATCTGTGTGTGTTTATTAATATCATCGTAAACATTCATCATTTTTGGATATCTAAAAATAATATAAATTTAACTTTTTCAAGCAATAAATATGTACACTTATGACTCTATAGCAAAATATGACAAAAAACTTCAAATTAAAAAAAGAAGTTAAACACACAAGAGCTTTACAATAAATTGCGACCATGTAAACGCGAATTACGGGAAATGCGAATTGATGCGAATCAGGGGCTGAAGTCAGCTGAACCAAGCTGAACACTCACAGCACTCACTGCGCTCACTCACTGTTCACTGATTTCCTCTGACTGAAACGGCTGGAACTGTCTGAAAAGACTGAAAAGTGACTGAACTAAAGTACTGAAACTCTGAAACCCACTGAACTGACTTCAACTGACTAAACCCGTATTGGCCGTATTTGATTTTGGATAATTAGATAATGGATACACTAGTTGGAAACAGTTGGAAATTGCGCGAGGCGTGAAGACACTGGCGCCACTGCCACAGCGGCTACACCACACTGCACCACACCACACTCGGGCACTCACTCGGCCGCCACAACCACTTTTTTTTTACCGGTGCTGAATTTGGATCAGGTTGACTGGCAGAGGCCCGATTCCACAAGACTTGTTTAAACTGGATTAGTTAATTATGCTATATTCTATGTGACATAAAATATAACAAAATTAACTTGTTTAAACAAGGCTTGTGGAACCGGGCCAGAGTGGCAGATCTGATGGGTGCGTTCAAAAACACAACCGCTTACTGAGCGCTCAGTGCTCAGTGCTCACTCACTAGTCACTAGACCCCTCTCTCTGCTCTTCCATCTTTCAGTAAAGAATTAGAAATAAAATAAAAAAAAGTGGTGTTGAGTAGGGAGAGGGAGACTCTGGGAGACTAGGGTAGGGAGGTGAAATGAAGAATTATCTAGCTGTAACGTAGTCGTAAGATTCAGAAAACATCTCTTTGCATGACTAGCGAGGAAAACAAAAGTTATTAAATCTAATTAACTCTCAATTAAAAAAACGATTTCTGTACGTATTCGAAAATTGGAAGAAAGTGTCGTTGAGAAATTTTTCTATAGTTTTATGCCTACGCATCGCAATCAAGTGATGTACCGCAATTAATTCTTATTTTCATGACAATTGGTGTCTGAAATAAAATAATAATGGGTGTTGGCCTGAAACCATTGGAATTCACCGATTGCTTTACTGATAGTCCATATTTTCGTGAAAACCTACACTATCATGAGCGTGAATTGGAGAAAACCAGTCAGCAAATTAAACGACTCATTAAAGAGGTCAAAGATCTTCTGTTAGCTGCCAAAAGTAAGTAAGCATTAATTATTTATTCAAATTAAATCAAATGCTGTTCATTGCATTTCAAAAATCATTCTGTAAATTTTACAGATTTATATTTACCACTATTGAAAGCTAACATTTCATTTACAGACCTATCCCGAGCACAAAGAGCTTTCTCAAAAACATTGCAGAATTTCAGTTTTGAGTGCATTGGTGAAACTCAAACTGAGGATGAAACACACATTTCTCAAAGCTTAAAAGAATTTGGTAAACTCATTGCATCAATAGAGGATGAACGAGACCGCATGGTATGAATTGCTGTTAGGAAATATTTATTGTTCTTGTTAATAATTGGCCAATACAGATTATGTTCAAAAAGTTTTCCATACAGCTACTTTCTTGATCAACATTTTTTAAGATAACGTATCTGAGGAGAAATGAATGGTTTGTCTTTTTAAACCTATCCTCTTTTATTAGAACATCAATTTATAATGAAAATTCATTTAAATAAGTTTTGCATTGGCATATTCCTATTGTATGAAATAGCTCTTAGCGTATTTAGTTTTCACATTATGCTCTATCTTATATATAGGTACAGTATAAATAAAACTTTTAATTGTATATTTGTCTATTACAATTTTATCTTTTTAATACATTTTCCTATGTAGCTTAGCCTTGTAGCATTTCATTGTTAAATATTGTTATCTGAACTTAAATATTATAGTATCTTTTATCATATAATTAAAAAATTAATTAAACAAAATTATTAAAAATTGTTTGTAGCTTGAAAGGGCATATGAGCAAATCATACTTCCCCTAGAAAAATTTAGAAAAGAACATATTGGTGGTGTCAAAGTAAGTAGAATTTTTTTTCTCTATGTCATTTTTATAATATAATATTTAATATATACTAATATTTTTAGGAAGGGAAAAAAAAATTTGAAAAACAGACAATTAAATTTTGCCAAAGCCAAGAACGTTACTTAAATCTTTCTATTAAGAAGCAAGACAATGTCTTACGAGAGGCTGACGCAGCTTTGGAAATGGCAGGTAGACATTTTTGTCAAGCAAGCTTAGAATATGTTTTTCTATTACAAGAAGTTCAAGAGAGGAAAAAGTTTGAGTTTGTAGAAACTGTAAGTACTTGAAGTGTTTCTTTCCTTTTACAAGCTAGCATATGTTTATATTAATAATTCATATATTTTTTAGCTACTAAGTTTTATGTTTAGTTGGTTAACATTTTATCATCAAGGACATGAAGTTGCTAAGGATTTTAAGGGATATATGACAGAATTACAGTTAAAAATTCAAAAGGTATTATACCAAATTCTATATCAAAAGGTTTTTATATTTTTTTGAAGTGTTAATATTAGCTGTTAAAGAGTATTATGTTTAATGCAATAAACAAGAGTAATATATTCATTGCATGTAAAATATAACTGTGGCACATTTGGCAATCAAAAAATCACTAATTACTTTAAATATATGATAATGCTGTTCTGATACATGTGCAAATCTAAATAACCAATATAATTTTTTATTATTAATTAATATTATTGCATGATGACAATAGCATACTAATTTTTGTGTATGTGTGTGTGTGTTTACAAGACTAGAGAGAATTTTCTTGCAACCTGGGATAAAACTGAATCACTTATGAATAAAATGAAGGATATGAAAAAGGTATGCTTTATAAAATTAATTATTTTTTGTAATTTAGAAAAAATTTGTATTGTTTCTTTGCTGCTAATCTTCTAAAATGAATTTCTGTAATGATAAAACTTCTTCTCTTATAGTCTACTGTGGAGACAGGTGTTAATAAATCTAATTCTCGCGAAGGATATCTGTTTCTTATGGAAAAGAGTAAGTAAGAAATGAAGTGAGCTGCTTTAGAATTTTTATTAATAATGTCTATTTGTATGATAGAAGCCTTTGGTACAACATGGACAAAACAGTATTGCACATATCAAAAAGACAAAAATGAATTTACCATGATACCCTATAATCAATTAACAGGAAAATTTGTAAGACACTGATTTTTAATTATATCATTTCTTTCATATCATCAAGGATTTATGAATACTATATTGTATTTCAGAGTAGCAAAGAAACATTAATTTTGGAATCTTGTGTACGACGTATGTCAGACACTATAGAAAAACGATTTTGTTTTGACATCACAGCTGTGGATAAGTAAGTTAAATTTGAAATAAGCAGAAGAGTATTTGATTGGTACTTGATTAATGATTTTTATAATATATAGGCCAAATGTAATTTATACATTCCAAGCATTATCAGAAGAGGATAGAAAACTCTGGATGGATGCAATGGATGGCAAGGAGCCTCCTGTATGTACATATAGTAAACTTTGCATAATTTTTTATCAGTTAAGCAATTTTTATATTATTAGTCATGCTGTTTATTTCTATTCAGACTTATACCTTACAAGGGTCTTCAATAAAACCTGAAGAAAATAGCTTAGATGAAACTGGCTTCATATTTGTATCAAAATGTATCTCAGCCCTTGAATCTAGGGGTCTTGAAGAACAAGGACTATACCGTGTGGTTGGTGTATCTTCAAAAGTTAATAAATTGCTCACAATGGGATTATTGGATAGAAGGAAATTAGATAAGTTGAATTTGGATGATCCATTCGAATGGGAAAGTAAAACTATTACTAGTGCACTGAAGACATATTTAAGAACACTTTATGAGCCTCTAATGACTTTTCGATTCTACGATAGCTTCATTGCAGCTGCTAGTGCGTATAGGTATTCTTTATAATATTTTTATTTGCAGTTTTCTGTTAGTAAGAATATTATTAATAATTTTACAAATTATATTGTTATAAAGTAAGGCAATTAATAAATCTTTTAAATTTTTAGAGCAAGAAACCAAAGAAGTACGCATTAATGATATTCATGGTTTGGTGTATAGGCTTCCAAAAGCCAACTTCAAAATGCTTATTCTTTTAATTAATCATCTTTCCAGGTAAAACAAAATATATATATTTATTACTAAATTGTTTTCGTTCATATATTCTAATTTAATTATTTTTATCTTATTTTAGCGTTGCAAAGAAGAGTGATAAAAATTTAATGACTGTTGGCAATTTGGCGGTTTGCTTCGGTCCAACATTATTGCGTCCAATAGAAGAAACAGTTGCTTCAATAATGGATATAAAATTTTATAATATTGTTGTTGAAATATTAATTGAAAATTGTGATAGAATTGTTGCTGGACCTCCGCAAGATTTATTGCGTACGACGCAAGTACCGCAAACTGCAGTTTTACCTAAAATACAACGTCCTAAAACAGATGATGGGTCAGGGTCGACAGGAAACGGTGCAACCTTAATGAGATATCCAATGCACTCCTCTGCTCTACCTCCGCCTCACGCTCATGTAAATTAAACACAGACAAAAATTTAGTTGCAACAGACTGCATTTAATTTGAGTTTTTTTATAGTTAGTGACACGTTCCTATTATGATGGTCCAATGGCAGTGGTTCCAAAACTGCTTCAGTTGATGATAGAAAAAATGGGGACTACGAGGAGCTGGAGCATGCAACTCACAGACTACCCACTTATTCAGACACTAGAGGTAGAGTGAAATTAACTAATGCCAACTTTATGTACCACTCTGCAGACAAAGGTATTGTCTTTTTTCAACAAATATTTGTTTCATATTTTCAAATTTCACGCGTAATGTAACTAATTAAATATTATTAGTTTTATCCAGTGGAAATACAAGCAGTTCTAGTGAGTCTATAGCATCAGATCCCCATCCTTTTACTTCAGATATTCCAGTTAAGACAAAACGAGGCTGTGCAGTGCCTATTAGTTATCTTTCTGGATATGCACAGCGAAGTAATCCATCAATAGCAGTGTATGTTCGTCATTTCTCCATGTTATTTTAAGATACGCAATTTTTCCTCATAATTACAATAATATAACTATTCCAGTGTTAATACGTCACCTAACAGTGGACGTTCTAGCCCTGGTCAAATGCCTGGCATTTGGTATGTTTATTTCTACTATTAACTTTTAATGTTCAAACTTCAAATTTATAACAGTGAATATTTAAATAATTTAATTAAAGTTAAGAAAAAATGTTGATAAATATATAAAGTTGTATTTTGGTATTGTTACTAGGAGAGTTCGAACGTTGTATGCTTGCCTGGCGGAGAACGACGGCGAACTATCATTCGAGCCTAATCAAATTATTACTAATGGTAAATATATATTATTATAAGTTTGATTATACTATAATTTACCGAATTCTTCTAAATGCAGTTAAGCCTTCTTTGGAGCCTGGGTGGCTGGAAGGAACATTAAACGGTAAAACTGGATTAGTTCCAAAAAATTATGTCGAACAATTACCTTGAACACCTGAGAATCAAAGAGTGCCTGGTTATTTTTTAATCAAAAGCTAGTTGCTCTCCTTCTCTCTTCATGAACTAATATATCGGTATTTCGAAGTACACTACATTGCCAACGATGGACAAAGCATAATATTCTTTTTTAAAGAAACTTTTTAAGAGAATTTTTATTACTATACATTTTACAAATAGAAACCTAAAGTAATTGGTCTAAAAGTTTTATAATAATCTATGCACATCTCTTTTAAAAATATATTTTACTCAGAAATCAAAAGCATCAATTCAGGGCTGATGCACTTTTAAATACGTAATAACTTCTATTTTCAATTCTTTAAATACAGCATAAATAGTCAATTATACATTCATACTTGAACATATTTATTTATTGCGAGCCATATTGCTCAAAAAATTGCTTTGTAAATAATTATTTGTAGAAATTTATAAATATTAAAGAAACATACACACAATTAATATATTGAATATTTAAATACATTTATATCAAAATCTGTTGTTGTTATGTATAAATAAGCTTTCATATAGTAATCATTTGTCTATACTATTAGTATATATGATAAAGCAACAAGTAATCTTCCTCAATTACTACACGATGTTTTCGTGTTATTAGATTTTATAAATTTGTAGTTCTAAAAGGGTTTATTATTATTATATCATTTTAACAAAATATAAATAACTATGTATAAAGCACAAATAAAAGATATCTTGAAACAATGAGAATTTTTTTTGCCAACAGCAAATAAAATGAGAAAAATGAAAATATCTTTTTATGTTTAGCAGTATATATTTATTAAACAGAATATATTTCTCTGAGTATAAGATTTTAATATGGGCTAAGTGTAAAAAATATTATTTTACTTATTAGATGCATTTAATTATATATTAAAAGTTAAAAATTGTAAAGTAACACATTTTTGTGGAAGTACTACATTTTGAATACAATGAGATCTGCAAAGCATGGTCTTTAAAGATAACTTGAGGAATGGAAAAATATCTGACAAATTATATAATCTAGAAAATTGTTTACAATGTTAAATGTCTGCTATAAAGTAATAATTATAAATGAATTTTTAATAAAACATATGGTCCTTTATCATTTATTATTTTTCTATTGCCCTGTATACTTTTTGATAGCAGCAGCTCAGATATTTATAAACGAAAAATGCTTAAGTTTCTGAAGTTCATAATTGAGCAATTTGAATTTTATTGTTTTAATATAAACACAAAAAAAATATATATATATATTCAGAATAAAGAATTTAGTAGAGATTTAAACAGTAAATTAGTCATTGTTTAAAGTCTGAGCAATTATGACTGTTATTAACATTAATGAAAACAATATATCAAATAGATAAGTACAGGATACTCATTTTATAACTACTAATTTATATTTTTATTTAAATTGTTATTAAGCTGAATTAAATGAATATCCAACCCTAATACTCCTGCTTTTAAAGCATTTTTTTTCACACTGTTCCATATTGTACTCATGAATAGTGTATAACACAATATTGTAGTTAAAAGAAGACGTCCTATGTTTACCCCAATACTTACGCCGATGGACGTGGTAGTGTAATCTAAGCCCATTGACCATACCAAAGGAATAAATAAAATACAGCCAGTTAAAAAATAAAAGAGTTGATGACGTTTCATACTTTTTAATGCAGAGTTACAGATGCTCATTGCTTCCTTTAGAGATTCTCTCACATCATCATTTGAACTTTCACATTCCCCTGCGTGAATGAAAAATTTAAAAAATGAAGAAACCAGAAATTTTTAAAGATTATACCTGTTAATATTTGAAAAGTAGCCATGACTGCTTCATGATCAGAATAACTGAAGTTCTTGTATGGTACACGCTCGGGAAAGGGATGTTGAAAGTTCAAAAACTTCAACCTAGATAGAAACATAGATTGTAAAATAAAAATTATATATGTATTATAGGTATTGAAATTAATACCTTATAATTTTTAGAGCCAAAATACAAAATATGATCTATACGTTTTCCTTCTGGCATATTTCTAGCAATTTTTAAATTAGTGTAACTATTTTTGGCACACTCATTGGTCCCTGATTCACTTGAGCTGTTTGAGCAAGCATCTGCTAATCCAGCAACACCTCTAATAATTTTATAAGCCAAGTCCTGTGGCTCAGTATTGAGATCTCCTCCCAAAATAATGACATCTGCACCACCACTTGTCATCCTTATAAATTGTGCAGTATCGAAGGCTTGTAAAATTCGATGGGCAGTATACTCATCATTTTCTCTGCTATATTCTGCATGTAACTGTAGAAATATTTAAAATATTAATTATGGAATAAATAGTAAAAGGACAAGTACTTACATGTGCTATGTAAACATTTATTTTTATGCCATTGATACTAATTTTACATAGTCCAACTCCTTTTCCACCAAACCAATCCCCGTGATGGATTTTATGGACATATCCATTCAGAGGCCATTTATGAAATATTACATCTTCTATAGCATATTTAGATAAAATGCAAACTCCTGATCCAGCTACACCACTAATATTAAATGTAGTTAGCAGAGATAAAAATGATTCTTTTTATTATTAAGAAAGTTTGTACCTATAAAAATAATGAGAATGTGGAAGACACTCTAAAACTGTAGCCTTCATCATTTTAAAATCATTGTAGGACCACACTTCTTGCAAGCAAACTACATCATAATCATCTGCGAGGAGCTTCTCAGCAATCGCAGTCATACGTGCACGCCGATTTTTGGAAACGTATGGTATGCCCCTAAAATATGGAAAATTGACTCATTTAAAGAAATGGGTGATGCAAATAACTCTCTCTATATTTAACTCTCATATAAAATATAATCTGAACTCACCAACAATTTAATGTTAAAACTTTTAATGATACCTGATTGTTTACCATAATGGAAAATTTAATAATTACAATAAAATTCAGTACATAATATTAAATGAAATGTCAATTGGTTAGCAACAACTCTTTATTATTGCCCTTTTATCCACACAAACAGTCCATCTCTGCTAATAAGCTACTATTTATGATTCTGTCATTACATTGTTGCGACTCGTGAACAATTGTGACACGTTCGATGAACAATCAATCTTTATATTTATTAGCTGGTATATAGAACAGCAAACATGAACAAGAGATATTCATCGATGAAGTTTGATGATGTCGAAGTACTTTTCAGCTTTGGTAATAATACATTAATATCTAGTCTAACCTGGCCTAACCTTTGTTGAAAAAAATTCTAAATTGTTTGATAAACAATGAAATTCAGTCGTAGCAAAACGAAAGTAAAATCTTGTACAATATAAAGAAATATAAATTTACTTGCACATTTGTAATGAAATGCTTCCGAAATTCTTTGTTATTATTGGTTTGTTCATGTAAAACTTGTTTTTACCCGCCAATCCTTAGGAAGATTCCGTTGTATCCAGCTGTCCAGCTGATCGACTTACATAAAGAACTAGTATAGTTGTGATATACAGGCACGCACGAAACTCTTAATTTCTTATATTTAATGTACCATATCATAACCAAGTAATATCACGTCAACAGCGTCGCGATATTGGTTACTCTAACTTTTTAAATAAAATGAGCGCGTGACGTTGTTTTTGTGACTAAAAGCTTAGAGAAAATATAATATCTTTTAATTCCCTGTGTTTAATTATTTAATAAAATCATGGATTTCGGAACCTTGTTAAGCGTTGCTCAAAGAAATGAAAGTAACAAACAGGTCAGCAAATTTACTAATGTTTCAGTGCGGAATGTTATTGTTACTTTTTCCTGAATTCTTTGAAATCACTTTTTCATTCTTCACAGACGAAAATATGTTATCAAACAAAGTATTCACCACCCAAGAAGCAAACTAAGCAAGCAAAAAATTTGTCTGAAAACATAAAAAAATTTTTGGCTCGCAAGGAGGAAGAAGAAAGACAGAAAGCTCTAGAAGAAAAAAAAAAAAAGGAGGTAAAATTAAACAAATTGGTGTAAATTAAAATATTTGTGATTTATACAGCTAGTTAAGTTATGCTTGTTCTATTATAGAACCTGCTTGCATTACGTGACCATAAGGCACAAAGTAGGATAAGTAAACATTTAAAAGTATGCAAAGCGGCCAATAAATCAGTCTTGGCTGACGCAGTGGACAATGATAATACAGCTGTTACAATGGCAGGTAGATATCAAAACGTTTAGATATTTTATTATTATCTACTTATACATACAAATAAAGCTCCAAATGCTATGTAGTTTATAAGATTTATCTTGATTATAATCCAAGAATTAAATACTTATATCCATAAATTATAATAGATCCTCATGATACAATACTTTGTTGTGTCAGCATCAAAAATGAAATTAGAAGCACTTGATGGATTTGCCCACTGGAGGATTCTAATGGGATTAAGAAGGTTAGCTGATAAATTTAGAGTAGCTTGTTGGGTTAATTATTCGCTAATTTTTGAGCCATGTAACTCAGATTGATAATTTTTTTGCTTATGTTGATCAATAATACCAGCTGATTTACAATGCAATTATTTTAATGAGCTCAAAAGTTTACATTTGGAACTTTATTTCTGCATGAATTAAAATAATGATTATTGTTAGTAATATGTTATTTTGCTATAGCAATAAGAAAAGAAGCCATATATAAAATAATTACTTGCAGGACCATCTCAACCAGATGAAGATGATTATGGCTATGTTTCTCAGGAGGCTTCAGCTTTTTACAATAAATTAATTTCTAAGTACAATAGTCTTCCTCCAGAGAAGCCACTTTTTAGTGAAATTGGTAAAAAGACTGTAAAAGACATAGCGAGAACTAAGGTATTTTAAAAATAGTTATATATACATGGTTGTTCAGATAAAACGAATTAGACCATGGACTTAAAATGCTGTTTAACTTTTGTAACTAGAAGAGAAAGCAATTTTTGTTATAAGACCTTTTTGAACACAAATCAAAAGACACTTCAAAAAGGTCTTATAGCAAAAATTGCTATCTCTTCTAGTTACAAAGTTAAACTTAATTTTATTTGTATGGTTTGATTAGTTTTATTTGAATAACCTAGTATAGGTTATAAGTTGTGTAAATTTGTAACATTACCTAATGTTTCTTTTTTAATGGTACAGGACAGGGTTAAGCAAGCCTTAAAGCAGCAAGAAATGGAAGATGCTTTAGGTCATAGAAGAAAAAGAAAGTCATCTGTAGTAAATGGAGAACATAATAATGAAAAGGAGTTTAAAGATGACATTAAAGATAAAGTGAAAGAGAAGGAGGAAAAATTTGAAGATGATAAGCCTAAAACTAAAAAGAAGCCTTCTTTACGTCCACCGCCAATGGATTTCTCAGAATTGCTGAAACTTGCAGAGAAAAAGCAGCATGAACCAATAATTATTGAAACAAAACCAAAGGTTGAAGAGCCTGAGAGGCTAATGACAAAAAAGCAAATGAAAGAATATATCAAAGAAAAAGAATGGCGTGAAAGAAAGGAGCAACGTAGTCGAAATCCCGAAATTACGACTAAACCAGCTTCAACGTGTGATTCTAATAAATTGAGCAAAACTGTAGCTGCCAAAACTTCAAAATTAATGGATAAAAGTCCTGTAAATGCTTTGTCAAATAAGGTACCTAAAAAAGTTTCTGAGAAGCCTGGTACAAGAAATGAAACTATGGATAAAATTAGTTTAACTAAGACTTTAGGGAGGGACGAGTTGTTGGAAGAACGTAAAAAAATAGAGGCAGAAAAGAAGAAATTAGAAGAGATGAGACGAGTAATTGAGGAGGAAAAAAGAAAGCTCGCTTTAGATAAAAATAAGAAAATAGAAGATAAGAAGTCATCGCCAGGCTCACAGTCATTAAATAAATTATCAAAGTCTAAAGAGTTACAGAAAGTGTCACCTACCAAAGATATCAAATTGAAGAATTCACCCGCCCACGATGTTCGAGTGAAACAATTCCCTCCTCCAGATGTTAAGTCAAGACCACCAGCAATGGCAACTGAAAGATCTAAAACACTTGTTTCAAAGAGACCACCGCAGAATAAACGTAAGTTTTCTAAAATAAGTTGAACAAATATTTTAGGAAAAGAAAACATCATATTATTCTGATTGAAATTTCAGGACGAATATTAGATGACGACGAAGAATATGACTCAGAGTTGGACGATTTCATTGATGATGGGCCAGAAGAACATCCTGAGGATGTTAGTAAATATATCAGTGAAATATTTGGCTATGACAAGAATAAATATAGAAACTTAGATGATGATGATGACGCAGCTATGGAGAGTAATTTTGCGCAACAGTTAAAAGAAGAATTTGTATCTACGAAAATTGGTAATTATTCATTAAATTCAATCGTGAAATTAATTCTCTTTGAACAAAATTTAATAACATTTATGATTATTTGCTTCAGGAATAATGGAAGATTTGGAAGATATTAGAAAAGAAGCGCTTGAAAAGAAGAAAAAGGCTCTTATGAAAAAGAAAATAAAGAAATAGTTATCTGATAAAAATCCAAAGGATATAACTTATCAGATTTATAAATTATTTTGTTATGTACAGATCAAAGTTTACTAAAATTATAACTCGCTCAATTTAATAATTTTAATTTCTTTTATCTATGGTATTAATTTTGGTCTATTCTATCATAGATGGTTATTCGTCAATCATACCACATGTATTCAAATTTCTTTTTTAAAATAAGATAAAAATAAGATCTGTAAATACTGATTAACTAACAACTTTCAATCATGTATTCCTGCTGTACTTAAGAATTTAGATCTTTTGTATTTAACATTTTACTTGAGGGAATGATTGATGCTTAACACAAAAATTAATAGTCAGTTAAAGTTTATTTTTGTCTTTGCAACAAAATGTTATATATTATACATGTGATATATCGGTTTTGCATTACTACATATAAGTATAAATTGGTTTTACATTGAGTTAATTATTAATAACTTACATTTACGCTTTAATAATACATATGATGTACATATGTGTATCACTGCCTGTATTGTAACATTAAAACTTTAATGTAAAACTTTATAAATTTATATGATGATAAGGAACATACGTGTACTGTAAATATTTATATATAAATACAGAAGAAAGATTATAGAAAATGTATTCTTATTACGTAATACGATATTCCAAGGATTACGATTGTTAGAAATATTCTAAGATTATTAAATCCATGAATAATCATTTCATTAATCAGTAAATTTCACACGATTCTGAAATTGTCGTATGAAGAGAAAAATAGAAGAAATGTAAAGATTTTAAAATAGTGTTAATAATTCTTATTCAAAATATCAAGCAATCTGTAAAAACGTGTAAAGTTATGCAGTGTACTGAAAGAGGAAAGCTGAAGGTGTTCTAACAGGAATTAACCTTTGACCTCCATTTTTCTCGGTTACCACGTAATATTCTCGTCCATTGATGTAATGTTTTTTGCCAACGGACGAAGGAATGATCGATGCATCTTGATAAAAGGGAAAAGAGCCATTCTTCGGGATGTTTGAAGAACGATTCACCAGGAAAGCAGGATTCCTTGGTACGTCCTCGACAGAATTGTTAATCTTCCTTCCAAAACAACAAACACAATTTTGCTCGTGATCCCCAGTACCATTTTTCCCCTTTCGAAAGAGCAGCAAAATCAATTCCGTCACGAATATCACGAAAGAAGCTACGAAGCCACCAGCGACTACTTTGTAGGTCAAGGACAAATCTGCATTTCGAAGTCGACGTTCGCTGGACCTTAAATCGACAGGACAAATATCAGCCAGTGGCAGATCCTGTCTCTTCACGTATTGCACTATTCCACTTTCAGCCATCGTCAGCAATCTAAAAAACTTTCAATTAAAAACTGCAATTTCATTCAAAAAAAAAAAACTCACTCTTCGTTGATCAATTTTTCTATGGACGAATTCAGGGGAAAAGCAAAGGCACGATTTTTGATAAAAAATCCCTTAGGCATCACAACGTAAGTGCATCTTTTAGATTGCTCCATTTGCTTGGCAGTTTTATTCTTGTAGTCCCCGAAGATCAATGTTTGGAAATAGTGAGCTTCCCCGATGAAAATTTTATCTTAACAATAAAATTAATTACGTAATTCAATTAATCAGCTTTATACAAAAAATGTAATAAATATTTCACTTACTACTACTGATTATCTGCAGGATCTTTTCATCAGGAGACCGATACTCGTCGATGAACTTTCCATGGTACTTGGACTTGTTGAGTGGTGTCAATTCGGTCTCTGCGTCCTGCAACGAAGATTTCAACGATGACCTTGAAATTCATCCAAGGTCACTCAAGGTGCTCTTCAGCATCCCCACTTACCTGAGTGAGAAGAAACTGAACGGTTCGACCAGCAAAAGCCGCCCACTCGTAGTTTTTGCTTACCACGTCGTTCAAGGACTGAATTGGCAAGGTGAACTGAGGTTTCGTCAGGAAGGCCGTTAAATTAGCTGTGTAGAAGGACGTGAGGATCGTTATGAATATCCACCAAGTGGCGAACAGCATTCGAGTGGAATCTGCAAGAATAAACAAATAACTTGGGAATTTTATAAAGGAATTTTAATCATGATGGAAAAATAATGAAAATCGATCATCCACCTGACGTTGCTGAAATGGTGGCTCCTTGCTTCAACAAGGCGCCATAGACGAACCAAACGCAAGACTGCATAGTGTATTTTTCCGATTCCGCAGTCTTCCAGAATTTTCCTCTTAGAAAAACAAATACGTATATCAGTGGTCCCATGATTACCACAGAAATTAACACCAACAGCCACACGGTTCTGTCGAAAGGAGCCAGAAGACCGGAACCAGTCGCAGACTCTTCAGGCCTCTTCATCAGAACGGTCAATACTATTTCGTCCAGAGTTATACTGAACGAACAATAATTCAGCATTTTCGGTAGAACAGGCAAAAGAGCTACAGCCATATCTATTTCCTGCTCGAATTGTTTACATAATTATAAATTCTTTTGTTTTATATAAAATTTACCACAAAATTAAGATAATTAATAATCACTTTATTGTAAAGTTGGCCCAAAATTCCGGTCCTGTCATCGCCCAAAATTTGTTTCTCCGGTGGTACTATCGTATAAGTGAAATTTAATTTTTTGCTGAGGAGGTTCAACAAATAAAATGAGTAGCCTTTTCCAACCAGGGTGTCATTTTGCTTCTCTGTCCCTGAGAATGGCATGTCCTGAAAATTAGTGTTTAGAGTCAGGTCTTGGTCCTGTACGTAATTATGAAAAAGGGGGGGGGGTTAGGATCTGTTTATAAAAAAAATACTGAAAAGGAATAGTATGATATATATAGCATTCTCGTTGCCAAAGTTTAATTTCTACACGAGGAATCGTGCCTTTTAAGGGAGCACGCACGACGACACAGAAAGCGATCACTTTGGTTGCACGTGCAACCAATGACGTAACGGTGCAATTCCAGCGAAAATTAAGTAGGAGCAAAGTCCAAGCTAACCAACTTCTAGCCTTTTAACCCCTGATGCCTGGCGCCAGTCCACTCTTCGCGATGGACCGAATTCCACCATCAGCGAAAAGATCATTGCTGGGAATTAATTGACGTAAAAATAGCAATTCCTCTTCATCAAGAGTGAACTCGATCAGTCGACTCTGCGAAGACGTCGATGGAAAAGCCATGGGTTTTTTTAGTCACGAGTTAAATTAACGACGAACGTACGCACGTGGTTGTAAAAAAATTGACGTAAAAATAGTAATTCCTTTTAATCAAGAGTGAACTGGATGAGTCCAGTAAGAAAGATGTCGATGGAAAATTCATTGGCTCTTTTTATTTATTTATTAAATTAATGAGACAAATATATACTCATGTGGTTGTAAACAAATTGACGTAAAAATGGAAATTCCTTTTAATCAAGAGTGAACTGGATGAGTCTAGTACGAAGACGTGGATGGAAAAGTCATTGGCTATTTTTATTTATTTATTAAATTAATGAGACAAATACTGAAGAAAGTTTCGTAAAAGTTTGAAACATGATGGATGTTCTTTACGTGGTTGAAAAAAAATTGACCTAAAAGTACCAATAATTCCTTATTTTAATCAAGAGCGAAAACTCGACGAGTGGACTCTGCAAAAACATCGATGGAAAAGTCATAAGCTATTTTTATTTATTTATTAAATTAATGAGACAAATATATCCATGTGGTTGGAAAAAAATTGACGTAAAAATAGCAATTTTTTTTAATCAAGAGTGAACTGTATGATTCGACTCTTTAAAGACGTCGATGAGAAAGTCATAGCCTATTTTTATTTATTTATTAAATTAATAAAACAAAAATACAGGAAAAAGCTTTGCGACCACTCGGAGTATGATGGATGTTTCCCCACGTGGTTGAAAAAAAATTGACGGAATGATTTATCGATTTGCAGCTAAACGTCCCACTTTCGAGTGCTCGACGCGTTCGCCAGAATTATCGAAGGACGCGGCACACGATTGGCGCTTCCAAACCTCCAGATTCATGACGACTCGCGAAAGGGAAATGCACGTAATTATTCGCACCTTGAACTTGACTCGTCATAATTGGCAAAAATTTTATTTTCAATAAAAAGAGGCAACAATGTGGAAAAATCAAAGCATAATTTTTACGTTCATCAACAAAGTTATTTGATGACACTTTCAGAGTAATACGACTCGCGAAAGGGAAATGCACGTAATTATTCGCACCTTGAACTTGACTTGTCATAATTGGCAAAAATTTTATTTTCGAAAACAAGAGGCAAGAATGTGGAAAAATCAAAGCATAATTTTTACGTTCGTCAACCAAGTCATTTGATGACACTTTCAGAGTAATACGACTCGCGAAACAGAAATGCACGTAATTGTTTGCACCTTGAACTTGATTCGTTATAATTGGCAAAAATTTTATTTTCAATAACAATAAGAGGTAATAATGTAGAAAATCGAAGCTTATTACTGACGCTTCCAAATTTCCACATTTATAAAGATTCCCGGAAGGGAAATACACGTAATTATTATTGGCACCTTGATCTTGACTCATTATAATTGGTAAAAGTTTTATTTTCGAT
Organism: Prorops nasuta; assembly: GCF_024137725.1. Taxonomy (NCBI): domain Eukaryota; kingdom Metazoa; phylum Arthropoda; class Insecta; order Hymenoptera; family Bethylidae; genus Prorops; species Prorops nasuta. Next base: position 42,946 of record NW_027116951.1, read on the forward strand.
AACAAGAGGCAACAATGTGGAAAAAATGAAACATAATTTTTACACTTCGCAACAAAGTCATTTGATGACGTTTCCAAACTTCCCGATTGATAAAAATTCCCGGAAGAGAAATGCACGTAATTATTATTCGTACCTTGACCTTGACTCATTATAACTGGCAAAAGTTTTGTTTCCAATAACAATAAGAGGCAACAATGTGGAAAAATCGAAGCATAATTTTTACACTTCTCAACAAAGTCATTTGAAGACGTTTCGAAAGCTCTGGATTGAAGAAGATTCCCGGAAGGGAAATACACGTAATTATTAATTGCACCTTGACCTTGACTCGTTATAATTGATAAAAAATTTATTTTCAATAACAAGAGTCAATAATGTGGAAAAATCGAAACATAATTTTTATAAGCGTTAAAAAAGTCATTTGAAGACACTTTCAGACTCATAACGACTCGCGGAAGAGAAATGCACGTAATTATTTTTCACACCTTGAACTTGACTCGTTAAAATTGGTAAAAGCTTTATTTTCAATAACAAGAGTCAATAACGTGGAAAAATCGAAGGATAAATATTATAAACGTCAACAAAGTCATTCGACTTACGGTGCGAGGCACGAAGGACTCGTATAGGAGCCATTACAATATTCTTGATTCGATAAAAAGGACGGTTAACGAGTTGGTAAATAACAGGGTGAGATATCGATTATTTAAATATCATAGCATTATTGATAACGCAGCTTATCGCGTATATAAAAAACTCTCTTAAAGCAATTGAAACTCCTGCATAAAAAATGTATTAAATAAGAAATAAAAAAAGTGATAAAAATTAAAATATCCTTTATCTTCAAAGCTGATGTTTTAATATTCGCTGGCACCGTGTTCGGGGACCAAAGAGTAATATTAAGAAAAAACATTAAATAAAAAATAAAAAAAGGGATAAAAGTTCAATTATCGTTTACCTTCAAAGTTGTTATTTTAATATTGGTTGTCATTGTTTTCGGGGACCAAAGATTAATATTAAGAAAAAACATTAAATAAGAAATAAAAAAAGGGATAAAACTTCAAATATCGTTTACCTCCAAAGTTGATATTTTAATATTTGTTGTCATTGTTTTCGAGGACCAACGATTAATATTGAAAAAAAATAAATAAAAAAAGTGATAACAATTAAAATATCGTTTACCTCCAAAGTTGATATTTTAATATTCGCTGGCATCGTGTTCGGGGACCAACGATTAACACTCTCTGGCGAAGTCTCTTCTTGGACACTGACGTCTAAAAATTGATCGAGTTAATTAACGAAAGGATACAAGAAATTAAAGAAAAAAAAAAACATATATAGTACCTTGGCCATTGCAGAAATGAAAAATAAAATAGAAGAAAATTCCCAGAGACTTTATGATCCTTTTACGTCGCATTCTTCAGGAAAACTCTCGTGACTACATCCTGAAGTCCGTGTGACCGGAAGCTGCGCATCCGCGAGTCCTTCTCGATCACGCCGAAGGTCCTGCGGTCATCTTCTTGCAGCGAAAAAGCGAGGCTGATCGTTTCGATACGGATGAAACGAGCCAAACACATAAACTGACCACGAGGGGGTGGGTTTCACCCTGAAGCAGCTCTTGCGCCAGCGCAAACGCTCCATCCCCTATCTCTGCTCATCTTCGACTCTTCAAGGCCAACGCCATAACACCCTTCTACACACGTTCACCGCACGATTACCGAAAACCAGCCAATTCACAGGGTCCTGCATATCGAATTTCGATCTCTTTGATGCAAACCTATGATTACATCGAGGTTTCATTGTGTTTACCGATGTCTGATGGCCAACCTAATGTACAGCATTTACTCAGGAGCTTGTAAAACGTGTCAAGTTTATTGCTAATTTATTTCGGTGGAGGGACTGAGTAAAAAGTGTCGAATTGTGTAAATAAAAACGATTTGAAGAAATGATCGTAATTTTATAATAAGAAAATATTTAATTATGTAAATAAAAACTATAGGAAGTATCGATTGTGATAATTTTGTAATAAAAAAATGTCAAGATCGTTGTTATTTCTTTTCGTTGGAGAGACTGAGTCAAAATTGACGAATTTGATAAAACAAAACGAGTAGAAGTATCGATTATAATTTTATAATAAAAAATATCAAGATCATTGTTAATTGATTTCGTTGGAGACACTGAGTAAAAATTGACGAATTTCATAAAAATAAAATGAGTTGAAGTATCGATTATAATTTTATAATTATTTGTTTGTTTAAATACTTTCAATCCATTTCTATGCTCATATGTATATAGCTATATGTTTTAATTTTCTGAATATCGAGTGTCAGCGAGAGAGCAGAAAAATGACTGTGAGGCTACCTTCACATGCGGTGTAAGATATGTACGGCGTACTACGCCAGCACCCAGCAGCATGCTTGCGTATTATCGCGAAAATGATTTGATTGGTTAATACGTTTTAGCGTAAGTTACGTTTACGCACCTTACACCGCATGTGAAAGCAGCCTGACTCGTTCAATTTAATGGCAAATAATTATAGTTGATAACGCTTGGTAATTATAATTACAATGAATTTAATATATTCGTTAAAATTACGTAAAACATGGTGCACGTTGCACGCGATGTGTTCTGACGTTTCGACACGCGACGATCGCTCGAACACTGTCATTTTGCCATTCTAAAATGAGATTATCTAAACTGTTGCAGGTTGTACTTTCAAGTGCCACGCCATAAATCGTTGCGCGCATAAAAAAATTTCTAGTGCGATTAAAACGAAGGAGAAGAGGTCATTTTCGATCAGACGTGCAAATTTGGTCGAATTGCGAAAAATCGATCAAAGGACTCGAGATAACTCGCCAAAGTACATGCAAACTCGAAACATTATTATGTCGATGAGATTGAAGTCGATGACTAAGATTTTAAACTCTGGTCATTTTGCCACACTATATGTTGCGAAAAATGGATCAAAGGACTCGCGATAATTCGCCAAATTACTTTCTGACTCAAAGAACTGTTACCTCGATGAGGTTGAAGATGGTGACTAAGATTTTAAAGTCAAGAACCACTTAAACGCATCAGAGTCATTTCTGGTATAATAATGTCCCTGTGACAATTGAACTTGCGTCACGAAGAGTTTTTTTCGCAACGTTTCAAAATAAAAGCAGTATATATATACTCGAAGAATCTGCAAAAATAATTAACAAATTACATCAATTATCAATACTAATCATATATATACAAATACATAAAAATTAATCAGAAAGGAAAATAAAAAAATCATTAGACTCTGAGGAACAAGTTTAGTTTTATTTTTAAATTGAAGTACATCTCATATAAATCACATGGTCTACGATCATACAAAGTTCTGCCATTTTGAAAAAAAAAATCGGCACATTTTCTCCACTCGTGATTCAAGGTGTACCGCGCCGGACACCCATACATGCATAAACACACAAAAATTAATCAGAAAGGAAAATAAAAAAATCCTTAGACTCTGAGGAACAAGTTTAGTTTTATTTTTAAATTGAAGTACATCTCATATAAATCACATGGTCTACGATCATACAAAGTTCTGCCGTTTTGACAAAAGAGCCCGGCACGCTTGCTCCACTCGCGGTTCAAGTTGTACCGCGCCGAAAGAGCCGAAAGAGAACTTCGCGCTATATATTACAGCCATTACGGGAAAATTGATGATTGTGACGCGTAGAAGAGGATGACGAGTGGAGGATACGGCTGGTGTGGATGGTGCTGATGGATATACATTGAAAAATAAAATCTATCTATAAAGAAGGGGGGAGGGGGTGGGTGTAGGAAAAGCGAGAATACAAAATATAATAAAAGAGATTACACGCTACAAATCGACGATAAAACCAGGTGGGTGCAAGCGACGAAGAGCTTTCCTTCAACTTAATTTGTTCCTTTCGTGCATTTTCACAAACCTCGATTCGTGGATCCAAGAGTCGATCGAAGGTCACGGCGAGTCGCCTACGAAATTTTCTTAAAATATTTTTTTTAAGGATGGGGGTGTAGGAAAAGCTAGAAAACAAAATATAAAGGGGATTAAACTCTATAAATGGACGACAAAACCACGTGGGTGCAAGCAACGAAGAGCTTTTCTTCGAATTAATTCTTCCTTTCGTGCATTTTCACAATTTCGATTCGTGGATCCAAGAGTCGATCGAAGGTCACAGCGAATCGTGTACGGGATTTTCTCAACATGTTTTGTTTTCTTTTTTTAAGCTCTTCTTGAACGATTATATTTACACACGTTACAAGTTCTACGAATTATGATAATATCACGATGTATACGGTACATTGTAGTACGCTAGTATATATAATAAAAGGTCATTTAGAACATCACAGCCTCTGGCAGATAAACAAAAATACGCAAGCCAGTCAAAATGGTGTTCCGCAAAAGCCGTTGTTCCGGAGTTTCGTCCAGATTTTTTTATCTTTCATTGGATGGAGAGTTTGTGGGAATTTCGGTGTTTTTATTTTTTTTTCCACCGTGTCCTCCAGTTCTTCGGTGATCAACAGGGGCGATTGGGGTGTTCGATAAAAAAGTGACGCGGACGCCGGTCGATGCATCGGACGATTCTCGTCTCGCGTGACGGAGTTTCTTTTCACGTAACGCGTTATATGTCAAAGAATTATATATATATATATTAATCAGGAATAATGGACTCTCAAAAATTCCCTCGATGGTCTCATCGAACCTGTCACGATAAACGAACAAAAATTCACCAATTATACAATTTCCCCCACTAAATCTCGTTTCTTGACGAATAATAATAATCGTTATAAAATAATAAAAAAAAACTGAAAAATAAACAAGCATAATACGAATAAAAAATCGGCTTTTGCGGTTGGGCTTGAGGCGGAGTTGAAAAGGTGTGCTACGGAGACATTGAAGAGGAAAGGATAAGAGGGGTAATGGAGGGGGGAGAAGCATTCTCGAGCTTAATCGCTTAATTCTACGCAATACGGTAGGTGGATTTTTTTTGTGAATTTTTCTATAACATAAATTGCACGTTGATAAATGGACACCTAGTATATTTTTCGCTATAGTCCGGATGAGTACTGGTTTCTCGAAGGTGGTGCTCGTGGGGGTGGGGGTGCAGCAGGTGGAGCACGGAGAAGCGGATTTAGCCGGTTCGAGGGACGTAGGATCATCATCATCGTCATCGTCATCATTGCTCCTGGCAATAGCTGCGAAGTTCGTCGGTGGTGCAGGCCTTGACGCAGCACTCGTCGTAGACGCCTCGAGACTCGCGGCGGAATCGACCCGCGAATCGACTCAACATGGCGTTCGCCCTCTCCGGACTCAGTTGAGCCACGTATCCGTAGTCTCGCGACTCGAGCTCTGAAATAAACGCGAACCATTTCGTTCTGAGACTCCAGGATCCGGTTGGTGATTTTTGTGTAGGTTTTTGTGACGTCACACACTCACCCTGTCCACTCTTCTTGAACATCTGGTTGTACATCCCGTTGCAGACCATGTGGAGGGCGTTGGAGAGCTTAATGCCGCAGTATTTCGTGACTGTGTTCTGTGGTCTCTTCTGGGCATATTGGAAGATGTCCACCTGAGCGTGACCCAAGTCGGCTAGGATGATCACCAGTACGAGCAACACGGTCACGAAGATGCACAATCGATATGTGGACATCTGCAAGTAGAAGTGGTCAAGGATTTTACTGCTTTTTCTATAGGGGTTTCTTCTTTGTGGAGAACGTGATAGGGTTTTGAATATTTGTGGTGGTTAGGGTTTGTAGATTGGAAGGTTGAGAGTCACTGTAGTTTCTACGTGGCTGGTACTTAGAGACGAGACGTTATTCTTTTTTAAACAAAGTTTAATTATTTCTTATTTTGCTTACGTGTATTTTGGAATTTATTTCATTTCATTGAAACTTTGTGGCAATTTTGTAATATGGCATAAAGCACCTAGTGACTTAAAAACATCTTTTAGGTGTCGGTTAGTCAATTGGATGACTAAAAGATATCTATAGGATAACTTTTAGTCAAGTGTACTGTATGGGATATTTTATAATTTTTTTTATAATGTTATGTTTGGTTATATTTTAGCAAAAAATAATCGTTGTTCTTTGTAAAACTCATGTAGAAGAATTTTATGCGAAAATTTACCATTTGTTTTTATAATGCAATGTTGATATTATGTTGTCTTCTATAATGCAGTGTTCATATTTTGTTTACTAATATTTTAGCAAGAAATAATCTCTGTTCTTAGTATACCTGTATATATATATATATATACAAGAATTTTATTTATAAATACACGTTGTGCTGGGTGATCATAGACGGACCATTCTCCAGTTATCGAAATTCTATGAAGCCCCTGTATGTATATTCCCTAAGGCGAGTCAAACGCTGGTCATAAATTAATCTTCCTTGATCCGACACCGAAAACATCGAGAGCAACCAAGTATCGCGATTCGAGTTTCTACGTGCTCTAAATTTCTACGACATATACATACATATATATATATATATATATATATATATATATATATTTCTATATTTTCTTATCCTTCTTTAGCAGCATCCAGTCAAAAATGTGCTTATCGTCGACATATTGGAACGAACGAGTGTTTACCAAGCTTGGTCGTTCCAAGTAATTAATGCTTTAACCGACTTTAACCAATGACTAAGAAGACGAGTGATTAAACGAACATAACGTGTTTTCAATGCTGCTTCTTTTCTTCAATGCTAATCTATTTACACTCCGATGCCTTGAGACGAAAAACTTTACCGTTATTTTCTTTTTTCTCCAAAAAATCTTTTTCTCTTTTTTAATAAAATTTGAAATAATTGAGTCAATAATTAATATCTTATTAAAGCACAAAATCTCTTTACACAAACGTGGCTTTTTCCCCAAAAACTATATCTTTTCTTAGTAACAAAATGTGAAATAACAAAATTAATAATTAATTTCTTATTACAAAACAAAATTTATTTACACAATTATAACTTTCTCCCGAAAACTCAATTTCTCTTTACACAAAAATATTGCTTTACCTAAAAATCCATTTCTCCTCTGCAATATAACACCAAATAACAAAGTTAATAATTAATTCCTTATCACAAACCAAAATTCTTTTACAAAAGTAAATCGAATCTTGGACACAACGAGGAATGATCCAATTCGAAAATTTACTTACAAGCTCGACGATCCTCCACTCGATGTAAATTCATAAAAAAAAACACTAACCTAAAGTGCCTCTATTAGAGAACAAGCTTTAACAAAAATAAAAAAAAATCCAGAAAATTACAGAAACGAGAGATTCGATCGCGGATACCTGGAAAAAAACGCATCGTTACGGGCCAGTGACCGTGACGATCGCTAATTACCGCTCGAATCGAGCGATAAAGCGCGCGAGCGGACAATAATGGAAAACTTGGCAAACTTCGCAGCTTTTATTTACTTATCGGAGCTTATTAAGCCCCGGTGCCGCGTGCAGGTCGCGGAGCATTTATTTTTAGATATCGGTCGTTTAAATATAAATTCCGCGGTGTAACGTATTGGCTTTGTTGTACCGAGAGAGAGAGAGAGAGAGAGAGAGAGAGAGAGAGAGAGAGAGCGATGCTCGGTTCGAATGGAAGGAATAAAAAATGGGGGAGGGCACGATCGTTAAAAGAATCGCCAAGTCTTCTGTGTATCGTGTCTTTGCGGTTGACCTTTGACCTCCCGTGATCCTTCCTCCCTGTTCCATCGAGTCCTCGACGAGTCGAGTCTCCTGAGTCCTCTCCTCTCGTGGAAAAAAATTATTTTCGCGCTTATCTAGAGCAGCGAAAATGCAAATAAGGTCAATGACCTTGATAGGAACTGCCGAATGCGAGAAAAAAAGATCGCGTTTGGAGAACCGCGAGAAGGATTGTTCCGAGCGATATATATATATATATATCTTTGCGAGATGATCCAGACGAGCTTACAAATGCTTGGAGAACAACGAGCCTCGTAGCAAAAGCTCGGCTCGTTTGGGGGGGAGGGCACGATCGTTAGAAGAATCGCCAAGTCTTCTGCGTACCGTGTCTTTGCGGTTGACCTTTGACCTGCCGTGATCCTTTCTCCCGATTCTCTCGAGTCCGCGACACGCCGAGTTTTGGCTCGAGTCTCCTGAGTCTCTTCTCGCGTGGAATCACTGTTTTCGAGCTTATCTCGAGGAGCGAAAATGGAAATAAGGTCAATGACCTTGATACGAACGGCCGAACGCGAGACAGCGTTTGGGGAACCGCGAGAAGGATCGTTCCAAGCAACATACATCCATGTATTTATGAGAGAGAGAGAGATATATATACAGCTTTGCAAGATACATATATCTTCGCAATATATATATATATATATACCTCAGCAAGATGATCCGGACGAGCATGGGACCGCCTGGAGCATAATGGGCGTAATAGCAAAAGCTCCGTTGCTTTATTGCTCACGTGGAGGCTCGCACGTCGAGTCACGTTGGGCTATTTTCCACTGCACGAGTTTAAAGCAAAAAAAACAATTTACCAACATTCCCCTTATCACCATCGTCCCCAAAAAAATCCCCAAATTGCTCGTCGCGTCACGAACAATCGCGCTGGTCCCTGCCTCGATCTCGAGACGCAGTACGTTCTGGGAGATCCTGTGGAATCTCGGTGGCTGATAATAACACGGCGTTCATTGGCTTCTCGCGTGATGGTAAACACAAGCCCGCTACGTAGATTCTTGCCTAAGGGAGAAAAGTCCGCGTGGATAGAGAAAAGAGGACTCGTTCCAGACCGTACACGATATTGCCACTTCCCCACAAGCATTTCGCTCGACTCCTCCTCGTCTTTCTTCCTCCAACCTACTCGCTCCCTGGCCGTTATCGCGCCGACAGAAACCACATCAGGCATAAACACGTACCTATAACGCACTCGGAAAGATACCGAGTGGTCTTCGAGTGCAGCTAACCTTTCGAACCAGTGCACTCGTTCGTGGAATTGCGAGGCTCTTCAGCAACGAGGTTGTTGATTTTCAAGAAGGTTTTCGTGCTTTTCGAATTTTCTCGATGTTCGTTCGTATGGGATTTAACCTTGTTTTTTGATGGCGCGTGGATCTTGGCTGACGAATACGTCGTGGTTATCGTCTTCAACATCCACACTCGATGCGAACCTTAGTCGTTGATCTCTCGACTATTGTTTTCCGGATGTTTGTTTCTTGGTTAAATATCGTTGTTATTGGGATCTCTAAAATTCTGGAGTTATATCTTCTGGTTGAGGAATTTGGTATTTGTTTACCAAAGAGAGAGAGAGAGAGAGAGAGAGAGGGAGAGAGATACTATTTTCCCTATGTCCCTCGGACGTCTCAAGCATAATGGACAATTTATTTATTCAAGTCCCCATTTTCCTCTTGTATATATATCCTATAAATAGAAATTTAGAGAGAGAAAAACTCGCGAGATAATTGAGTAGACTGCGGTCTATCGTTCGGAATATGACTCAACCAAAGTGATAAATTGCGTATATATATAAATGTATAGTGTTATTTTTGTACAAGTAAACTCATTGGTGCACACGAGGCATAAATCAGAATTTGAATGTTGAGAGAATCTTGAGGAATTTGATGGAATTTCGAGATGAAGAGGAAATTTAGTTGGCTTGGTTAAAAATGGCAGAAAGTGGACTTGGTATGTCGAGGTAAAACGTGATATGACGAGAACATGAGGAATAAAACAGAATTTGAACGTTGAGAGAATCTTAAGGAATTTGACAGAACTTTAAGATGATGAGGAAACTTAATCGGCTTGCTTAAAAATAGCAGAAAGTGGACTTACTACCTTGAGGCAAACATGACATCACAAAATAATCAACAAAGTATCACGAGAACCCAACGAATGAACCAAAATCTGAATATAGAGAGAATCATGAAAATTTTAACGGAGCTTCGAGATGATGAGGAAACTTAATCGGCCTGCTTAAAAATGGCAGAAAGTGGACTTACTTACTACGTCGAGGTAAAGCGTGATATCACAAGAGAATTAATAGAGTATCACGAGAATTATCACAGTCTGTCACTCGCGGATGACCTGGATGGCAGCAGCGACGTAAACACGAAGTTCCGGTGGACGTTGAAGAAACGGAAAACCTCGAAGAACAAGAACAAGAAGAAGAAGAAGTTTCCAAGGTTACACAATCTTCTCGAGTTCCCTTCAGATGATCATGAGATATTTCGATGGCGACGTCTTGGAAGAAGTTGAGGACTCTGCAGACTTCCGGTTATCTTCAGCCTCTCCCACTGCTTGGGATTCATTGATGCACGGCAGCAATTTTGAGGAAAATTGCCGATCGAGCTAATTCCTTTTCGCCTCTGCTTCATGCACGATCCTTTCTTCCCGAAGAACGAGTCGTTCCCTCTTCCGGTTCTCCACCGTTCCCGAGGGACTATGCACACTTTTACTGTCCACTCTTCAGGACTCACTGCATATATATATATATATATATATATATTTGTTTTTGTCTCACCGAACTTTTAGCAAAAAAAACCTGAGGAATTTAGAGCCCGTGGGAAGAAAGGGGAATCGGGACTGGGATGGAGTCTGGATGAAAGGTGCGGACGATTTGGTACCCGCAGGGAGAGGAGAGAATGCGGCAGTAACGAGCCGATTGCACCGAGAGAGGAGAGAGAAACGAGTGTGCGACCATCACGGATTTCGTCGTCGCTGAGAGTCCAGCCCGGCGACTCGATATTGCCGAGGAAGAGAAAGAGTGGTGGAGCAGTGGCTCAAGCTTATACCAGTCGCGACACACGAGATTAATATGCCAGTTAGTCCAGTCATGATTTCTCACCCGAACGACCCGCAACCTCGCGAAAAACGCGTCGATGATTTTCCAGGCCATTCTCCGATCAACTCTGCCTCGATTCGTTCTTCTGCGTTGAGGGATTCGTACGAAATTGTTTATATATATATATATTTATTGAGAGAAAATTTTTTTTCAATGTTAGGAAATAAATATTGACTTGTTTTTAATAAACAATTGATTTAACCAAACGATAAAATTTTGATATAATATCAAGTCAGTATTTATTTGTGATTATTCGAGTATACAGTTATTTATATCTAATTATTTTCCTCAATGCATATGTATGTTTGATGATTTTTTAAGTTTGCGAACGATGGAGGTTGACAAATTCGAATTTGATCGTGATGCCTGAGTCAGAAGAAAGAAAATGAAATTTTTAGAGTCGAGTAATCTCGTGAAAATCACGTTAATAATTTTTCTTTATCAATCTCATTCATATAAAAAATATCGAGTTTAATTGATTATAATTTTTACTCTTTTATCAAGAGCATCGTTGATAATCAAGAAATATTATTACAAAAAAAGTCATGAAAACTAAATTAATTTAATTACTATATAAATTTTACGTTGATTTTCTCGTGAAAAATTCGTGAATGATTTTTCCACGGTGATACACTTATAAAATTGTCGAGGAGTTTGAATTGCCACTTACTCGATCGAGAATCATTCAAAATCAGAGAGCGTTACGTAACTGGTTGGTTAGGCAGAAAGTAAACTGGTGTCCATTGCCGGTGCACGCACGATTTACGCGCGAGCCACGCCATGACCCCTCGACCACATACCGCCTTCATTTCTCTCTCGTTAATAAAGCATATCTATATAAATTGATTGAAAGCTCGATCTCTCGAGACAAAAATTGCTATTTTTTTTCTAAGCAATTTTAGCGAGATCAATAAATCATGTCTTTGTAAATTGATCAAAAACTCGATTTCTCGAGACAAAAATTGCTAGAATCTTTTTTTTCAAATGAATTTTAACGAGGACAATAAAGCATATCTATATATATAAAAAATGATGGACAGCTCGATTTCTCGAGACAAAAATGGACTGAAATCTCGAGATCTGCAGGAAAAAATTACTAGAGTTTTCTTTTTTTTATAAGAAATTTTAGCAAAATCAATAAAGCATATCTGTATATCTAAAAATTAATTAAAAGTTCCATCTCTATCAAGAAAAGTCACTAGTTTCTTTTTCCAAGAAATTGAAACGAGGACGATTTACTAGATCCAGCGAGAATACCAAGAAACAATATATATATATATATATATATATATAAACATGAAGAGTTAAAAGCTCGATTGGCAATTCTCCCCTAATCCGAGGACACTCGGTACAGATGCACCAGTGAATGAGTCGTGCATGCTACTATTATTGCTCTATAAGGTGAATCAAGCGTCATTTATAGAAAGCAACCGTCCCCCCCCCCCTCTCACCAACTATATATACAGAGTTCCAAGAATTTTAATCACTCGTCATTCCGTCTAGGCCCTTTCTTCCGCGTCTTTCCGACAATTGGACTGTTTTATTTTGAAGAGCTCGATTAATCGGAGAAGCCAACCAAGTGGACAATGCTACGTGGACAATTGTAAGAAGAAGGCACACGAGCATCGTGGCCCAGTTTCATTGGTTGGCAGGCCCTAATGGGCCACAATTACTGTAAACGTGATCACTGACGGATCAACTCTGGTAGACAGGGGTGCTCTTTTAAGAAATTAATCATACTTGCTTCATTCTCCTCGAATCGTCCACGTGATTGTAGTGATGAATTTATATATTATTTATTTTAATTTATTTCGATTTGTTTACATTTTGTTTTATTTTGTTCATTAAAATTTAAGCAAATAAAACTTTTCTTTCCCCAAACTCACTCGTTTTACATTATTCGATCACTTTATTTCTTCACAATGGCTGCAGCACTTTGTAGCTCGCTCCACCATGCAACCACGATGATTAATGAGTATATTTGATTAATTAGCTTCGTATGCACGTCCGAGTCATGATTCTAATCTCTCCAGAGTGGCATGTACTCTGTTTTAAATTTGCACTGTGGTACAACGACTACTTTGTGCTCGTGTATAATTTTGTAAATAACAAATATTATTCTTGCATTATTCCAAAATTTATATAAACTCTTCCAGTGAACCAGAGAATTTAATACATACTACGATATCGATCGAAGAAAATCTTGAGTGAAAATAAATTATCGTATCTCAAATGCATAAAAAAATCTGTAAATTTTCATAATTATTTATTACGTGTATATAAACATTCTGACCATTTTTTGTGAAGAAAATCAGTCGTAGTGGGATTAAAAACAGAGATTTATTATCGAGTACTCACCTTAACGTGAGCAGCGTGTTGCGAATGTTGCTTGGTGATGCACGGGGTTCTTGTGGTGACCGAAAAGGCGATCGCCTCCCTTATAAACACTCAGGGCGCCGGTAGTAATACTGAGCAACCGAGACGTGCTCATTTAACACGTTACGCGAATGATGCACCTGTCAGATACTCTTAATCGTACCTTACAGCCAATGGTAGTCCTTCCACAGGAAGGACATCAACTCGACTGTACACGATGGCCCATTTCGTAGGCAACAGCTGATTGGATCTTCCTCCCTGTTTCCCAAAAGACCCACTTCCGCCAGGGTCAGGAGCCTTTCGCCTTTCATTCAAAACTCTCACGACACCACTGACCCTGATTCATCATCCACAACGAGATCCCAGCATCCAATAATCTAATTATTTCAACAAAAAACCCCTCGAAAACTTGTCAATTTTCATTGACAATTTATTGTTGATATTTTACAGCTGGAGATTGTTGCAAGGAGTATTGGAAAATTGTGAAAGTTATTAAGAGAGATATGTGTTGGTTTTAATTTATGTTGGAAAATTAATTAGACTTTGTTGCAGGTGAGTTGAAATTTTTGTGCAATTCTTCTTGATGAACGTGTGAAGAAACTTGCTATAAGATATTAAAGAAGTTTGGAGAATCTAATATTAGCGTTTTTAATAATCTACTCATTTTAGATAAATTTATATATATAGTCCTTTCTCATTCATAAACTGTTATTAAATTTTCTAGCTGGGGATTATTGTAATGATTATGGGAAAATTGTGAAAGTTAACTATGGTTTAGTTTATGTTGAAAAATTAATTAGACTTTGCTGCAGGTGAGTTGAAAATTTTGTGTAATTCTTTTTTATGAACATATGAAGAAACTTACTATAAGATATTAAAGAAGCTTGGAGAATCTAATTTTAGCATTTTTAGTAATCTATTTATTTTAAATAAATTTATATAAATATAGTCTTTTTTCATTCATAAAGTGTAATTAAATTTTTCAGCTGAAAATTGCTGTAGTAAACAAAAGAAAATAATGAAAGTCAGCTGTTGTGTAAAATCAATGAGACATTGTTGCAGGTGAGGTAAAATTGTAAAGTAATTCTTTTCGATAGACGTGTGAATAAGCTTGCGATAAGATCCTCTTAAACAAGCTTGGAAAATCTAATTTTAGCATTTTTAATAATCTACTCATCTTAGATATATATATATATATATATATATATATATATATATATATACATTGCATCTTTTTTAATCTATAAACTATTATTAAATTTTCCAGCTGGGGATTGTTGTAACGAGCAAAAAAAAATAAAGGTCAGCCATTGGTTAATCTACTTTGTAAAATTAATTAAACATTGTTGCAGGTGAATTAAAATGACAAAATAATTCTTTTCGATGTTCCTGTGAACCATTCGCTATACAATCTCTTTAAATAAGCTGAAAGAATCCAATTTTAGCATCTTTAATAATCTATTCAAAAATTATTATTACAATTTTCGAGCTGGAAATCGTTGCAACGAGCATAAAAAAAAATAAAGGTCAGCCATTGGTTAATCTACCATCTAAAATTAATTAAACATTGTTGCAGGTGAGTTAAAATTGCAAAATAATTCTTTTAGATGTTCTCGTGAACCGTTCGCTATACGATCCCCTTAAACAAGCCGAAAGAATCCAATTTTAGCTTCTTTAATAATCTACTCTTCTTAGATAAATTTATATATATAGTCTCTTCTCCTAAACATGCAAATGAAGTTACGCAACGAACCTTGAGACTTCGTTCGACCCCTAAATAAGAGAATGTTGCACGACAAATTCCCAAGTCATTAAAAATCAATATTTTAATCTCCAAAACTTGTTACATCAATAAACATCGTGTAATCATCAATGATCCAGATATGATTTATCATTAAACTTCTAAAATCATTGCACGTCATTCCCTTCTCAAATCATTTTTCTCAGCACCGATAAATAAGCTGCTGAAGTTTTTAAAACCTAAAAAAATTACAAAAAAATTGATAAATTCAAATAAACAATTCACTTCGCCAAAATTGATTCATCGTCACCTCCGTGAAGCTACTGAGTGATAAGACCATAAATCTGCCAGCTGTGATTGTTGCAGCGTATTGCGAACGACAGATGCAAATACTGATCATTCGAACATATTTTGGTGGAATAATGTACCATTCGCAGGTATAAAAAGCATCTGCAATACCTGTACTCTAAAAAAACGTATTTTTCATTAATTATCAAAAATTCACACTTGACCCTTGCCACAAAATTACCTCTGCGATAAGACATTCCCCAATGAGACAATAACCCAGCAACAATAAAAGTTGAGTAATCACGTACAAGCCAAAAATAATAAAATTCGTGTTTTGACCATCCTCAGAGCTCTGAAAATGAATAAATAAATAATATTTTACTCCACACTAAGAAAATAAATAATTACCCACCGCAATCCAATTGTACCCAGTGATGCAAAGTAAAATAGTAGTGCAGAGTAATTCAAACAATACAATTAAATTGCAAAAATCATCCAAATTTTTGCCAATTCTTATCAGGTGAATGTGTCTCTTCACGATATTCGAAAAATGTTTTTCGAATCCCATAGAATCCCTCAGAGTACTCTGAATCCTCGTGGAGAGAACCGCGTATTGGCCACAAATGTGCAGTGCCATAGTCACGAGGAGACAATCGGTTCCTATGAACCCAATAAAAATAACTGGCACTAGAAAACCTTGGCACACGTAAACTGCTATATATGTTTTTAGATCTTGAATGTCGAATAGCAAATCGTATCTTATTCGATAAGGTAGTGCATGGGGCTCGGTTCCATTTCCCAAATCTGCAAAATTTGATAAGAATTAAAACTCTTGATTTTTTTGCTTGAAAAAATTGCAAATGATAATTTTTTATTTTTACAGATGATCAGTCCTGTATCGTGGTGCACGAGTGGCCTCAAGTACCAAAATGTTGCAGTGATGGCAGCTGCTGGGAAAGCAGTTTTTATATAAAGCTTCGATATGCCACTGTACCTCAAAATCCCCAAGACTTCTTCGGGTGTCAAATAATTGTCAGAATAATAATCCTGTTTCATGTCGATAATCAAATCACTGATGAGGGACGTGTTTAGTCTGTAGGCGTCGAGTTTCAAGTGAATCATCAAATATGTAATCAGCTCGAGTATTACTTCGATGTAATCGAAGGCGTGTTTCGATTCAGTGAAATGTAAAAGCTCCATGGTGGCTAGAATTATATTCACTGATAAATAAAATATCGAGGGACCGAATAGCAAATTATTCGGTTTCAATGGCCAAACACCCACGAATTTTAGAATTTGATGATTCCACTCGAATGTTTTCCATGCTTTCGTTAATTGATTCTGTAACTGTTTGATTCTAATTTATTTTTTAGTTTATAAATAAATAATTGTTGGGAAGTGAAATAGAGGAATTTTTGAGTTTCAAATGAATCATCAAATACATAATCAGCTCGAGTATTATTTCTATGTAATCAAAGGCGTGTTTCGATTGAATGAAATGTAAAGGCCCATGGTGGCTAGAATTATATTCACAGATAAATAAAATATATTCACTGATAAATAGAATACTGAGGGTTCGAATAGTAAATTATTCGGTTTCAATGACAAAAAACCCACAAATTTTAGAATTTGATGATTCCACTCGAGTGTTTCCGATTTAATTGATTCTGTAACTGTTTGATCCTAATTTCTTTCTTAAATTAAAAACAAATAATTATTAGAAAATAAAACACAGAGTAATTTAGTTAACAGGATGAAGAACGAGGAAAGGTCTTAGGAAAGTTACTGGTTGTTCTCTTCAGCATTGCATTACTGAAGGTATAGACA
The DNA here is from genome assembly GCF_024137725.1 of Prorops nasuta. Taxonomy (NCBI): domain Eukaryota; kingdom Metazoa; phylum Arthropoda; class Insecta; order Hymenoptera; family Bethylidae; genus Prorops; species Prorops nasuta. The sequence continues at coordinate 59,985 of NW_027116951.1, forward strand.
TAAGTATATAATCAGACATGCATACTTGCATTATTAAGGCGATTCGTTCTCAGCAATGGTCAAAAGACAACTTGGACGAAATAGCTGGTTGTCTTTGAACATCTTCATGGGATATCGTGAAAATGTTAAAAAAAAAACAAGAAATTGAGCCTTTGATGATTTATTAAGGAGCCACTTGCTTTTTCCCAATGCTCATTCACTGAGACCCATGATTATATTTTGTAGGTTTTTTCATGACAAAACTTTTCCTCTCTCTTCTGGTTTGCATGGTTTATCAAACACTCTTCATCTTCTAATATTTTAAAAAAATCATCACACAAAATACAGAAAAATAATGCTAATTAGGGTCGAGATCCATGAACATATTCATATATAGCACTATAACTCTATAAAAAATGGTGAAAGTTAATAAAGTTGTTACGTCATAAGTTTGGTTTCCCTTTTCTTCTGCTTTCTTCTGCACATTTAATACCAGTATTATTTTTTCAAGCTTTCTCATTACTTCGCTCACTCACGACTCTCAGTTGTATTTCATCCATAATCGAGACTGGAGCTCCCGTGACTCATTTAATTTTTCGTTTATGGAACGTTCCCTGCTGATCAGTCTTCGTTACGTCGATTAATTCGTGGACTACTGTTTCGTTCCCTAAATAATTTTCAATTTTTTTTTAATCTTTTAATTATTTTGGGAAAATTCTACTAGACTGTAGAATATATGTACTAGATGTCAATGACATTTTTATCGGTAACGATGCAGGTGGTGAATTGTAATGAATCACTGGCAAGATAATATTAAAGTGTCGTTTGTTCAACTGATAAGAAAAAAAAACTACTCAACGTTTCAGTGGTTAAGTTAATTTCTTTTTTTGTCAAACGATCGATGCTGCAGTAAAGTGAAAGTTATGGATATTTTTAACATTGATGCGAAGAAAGTATTTTTATTATAATCTTGAATAAAGTGTAATTAATATTAATTCCTGAAGGTAATTAAAATATAGACAATAGATAAAACTTTAATTTAGCAGACTTTAATTTTTACAAGCTATAGATTATTATATATATATATATATATATAGGTATAAAACTGCAGGTGGTGAATTGTAATGAATCACTGGCAAGATAATATTAAAGTGTCGTTTGTTCAACTGATAAGAAGAAAAAACTATTCAATGTCAGTGAAGAAGTTAATTTCTTTTTTTTCAAACGATCAATGCTACAATAAAGTGAAATTTATAGATAATTTAAAATTGACACTGTGAAGAAAACAATATTTTTGTTACAATCTTAAAAAAAAGTGCAATTAATGTTAATTTCTGAAGATTATCGAAGCATGGACGATATATTCAATTTTTATTTGGCAGAATTTAATATTTTCGAGCTGCATTTTATATATATATATATATATATATAGGTATGCATATGTATAGCACATAGAGAAAATTATTAGTGGATCTTCGCAGAACAATCTAGTGCATCTTTGCAATCTTTGCTATCTATAAAAAGAAAATAATAAATCATCGATAATAAGCGTCGAGCAAGAGTAGGATTATTATAAATCTAGAATAAATAAAAAAACACGGTAGTGTCTCGACGACAATTATTACAAAAAAATAGTCGTCGTGGGTCAATATTGGCCTAACATTGTAAAGGTTGTCAAAGATAATGGATACGACTTCATACACAGATCTCGTCAGTTGTTTGAAAAATCGAGGTAAAAAAAGGAGTAACGGGAGATACGAGATTGTTAAGTGGAAAAAACCAAAAAAATTAACATGTAGCCTTTTAAAAATAATAATCTCTCTACGAATTTTTTTTATTTCCTTGTCACAGATAGCTGTTGAGGGTCTAGTGAGATATGCAAGCTTCATATCAAACTGGACGCGATCTTTACTCTTCGTTCGATATAAAAAATTCCCTAGATTTTGGACTAGAAGTTAGTAACATTCTGAATTTAAAAGCTGAAGAAATTAACGTGTGGTCTTTTAAAAATAATAATGTATAAATAATTTTTTTATTTTCTTGTCACAGATAGTATCGTGTGATTTTAAAGATTGATATCAAACTGGACTCAATATTTACTCTTCGTTCGACACCAAAATTTTCCTAGATTTTGGGCTCCACTTCAGTAATATACAGAATTTGAAAGCTGAAGAGACGTGCCTATGGGAAAAGTGGTCATTTGTTGGGACCAGGATGCTGATATAATTGGAGAAGTGCTTTGATAGATTCTTTGGATTTATTTTCTCAGGTAATTCTACACTATCTTCTTAAATAAACCAAAATATAAATAAATGTTTAAATCCCCTAGTTGTCTGGTGTGTCGTTGTAAAAGTCTTGTATCTTATCTCGAAGCTGTTCAGATTTTTACATGATTAAATGGAGAACCAATATATAGTATAGATTACACTTCTATATGCAAGACTGTCTTAAATAATTTTATTGTAGAATTTTTTTTCATCAAGATTTATTGGTCAATTAATTTTAAATTATTTGTACCTATATACAATTAATAAATTATTATTAATTCGTGTGATTTTTTTATTTAGTAACATTTTTAATATTTTCTCTCAATTAGGATTTTTTTTATTATTATAATTCTTAGAGTTACTTGGGATAATTTATGAAGGTTTATAATATATTGGTACAAAATGGTTGAGGCACTATGTAGCTTGCACTACCCTATGAGACCACTATGATTAATTAGCTCCGTGTGTAAGGTAGATATTATACGTCCAGGTTAAGATTCTAATCTTTTAAAAGAGTGGACTGTGCTCGTGATTAAAATTGCGCCATAGCACATCATCCTCTTTGTTCCTCCAATGCTTTGTTTTTTCTTAATAAAGAAAATAAAAAATTTTAATTTTTACTTTAATAATATTCAAGACAAAAGAATCGTGAAAATTAATTATTACCACTTTTATGCATAAAATGTTTATTCATATACTGATAATTTTGTTTAATGCTAATATACAAAAATTAAGGAAAAATAAATTATAAAAAAATGTAATATATATATATATATAACACTGTATTTCTGTAGATCCAAGATTTCTTTAGAAATCTCGAACACTTGTCAGAATAAATAAAAATACTTGAGCTTTATGGGACCAAGTATAGTCGCGAAGTTTAATCAGACCAGTGTACATACTAATAAAACTATTAGGCAAAAGCTATAATTGCCTTCATAAAGCATAAACTTTCCACGCTGAACGAGATACAAAGCATCGTTAAAATTGTTAAAAACGTTATATAGAATAATAATAAATCTATAATATAATTTCCTTTTGGAAACTCTAAATGATTTATAATTCGTCGTGCTTATTCAAATGCACTGTTCTATACCAACGTGCTGATGCGTGCAGTTTATCTTCAAGCTTGAGCATCGTGTTACATTCGATCCGATAAACTCCTATCGCATTTTTTAGACACAGTTTTCCTATTGGACCAACAAATTATTCTCTTATTCTTTTTTTTAATCTTCCATTTCTTCAATAATCTCTCGATCAATAGGAACAATCAAAATTTTTAGATACAATTTTACTATTGCTTCAAAAAATTATTTTATCATTCCTTTTTTTTATTTTTTATTTCTTCAATAATCTCTCGATTAATTAGAACAATGAACATTGTTTAGATACAATTTTACTATTGCTTCAAAAAATTATTTTCTCATTCACTTTTTTTATCTTTTATTTCTTCAATAATCTCTCGATTAACAAGAACTATTGCATTTTTAGATTCAGTTTTCCCATTTTTCCAACATATTATCCTCTTTTTTAATCTCCCAATTCTCCAATAATCTTTCGATCAACAAGAATAATTAACATTTTCAGATACAGTTTTCCTACTGCTCTAAAATTTTTTTTTAATCTTCCATTTCTCGAACAAATTATTCTCTCATTCTCGTTTTGAATCTTCCATTTCTCCAATAATCTCTCGATCAACAAGAACAATCGCATTTTTTATCAATAGATTTCCCATTATCTGCGTGACAATAAAATATTTCCAACAGCATATTTGGTACTCGTTATAAGAGGGTTTTAACGTTGAAGCTCGAGGAAATCCTTGAAAATTTTTGACGAAGCTACTGATACCACGTGAGAAAGAAAATTGCACAATATTGCGTATTCGCTAGTATAGTAATTACGATAAGACTACGAACGATACTGGAGGGGTAACCGAGTCTAGAAAGTATACTGACGTTCAGTTACGAATACATTATTTCATTCAGTTTGCGCCAGTGAGTGGAAATGTCAGGTTAGTAGCTCTGGTACCAACATTTCAATCATGCTGTGCACACTAATCCATTTTTAGCCACACTTCTTAGTCGTGTCCCATCTTACTCACGACTTGTATAGGTGCCAATTACATTTGTAATGGTCGAAACCTCATTTTTATTTCTTTATATAGTATAAACATTTCAAACATGCTGTGTGCACTAATCCAGTTTTAGCTAAACTTCTTAGTCATGTCCCATCATCTTACGTATGATTGTCGTATTAGTGTCAATTACATCTTTTACGTTACACTTGTAATAGTATAATTATTATTTACATTTCCCAAGTAGTTGCAACATTACAATTATTTTATGTGAACTAATCCATTTTTAGCCAAGCTCATTAATCGTGTCTCATCTTACTAACGACTTGCATCGGTGCCAGTTACATTTGTAATGGTCGAAACATCATTTATATTTCTTTATATAGTATAAAAATTTCAAACATGCTGTGTGCACTAATCCAGTTTTAGCTAAATTTCTTAGTCATATCACATCATCTTACGTATATGATTATCGTATTAGTGTCAATTACATCTTTTACATTACATTTGTAATAATTGAAATAATTACATTTCTTAAATAGCTCTGGTACCAACATTTCAATCATGCTGTGCACACTAATCCATTTTTAGCCAAACTCGTTAATCGTGTCCCATCTTACTCACGACTTGTATCGGTGCCAATTACATTTGTAATAGTCCACACATTATTTACATTTCTCAAGTAGTTATAGTACCAACATTACAATCATTCTATGTATACTAATCCATTTTTAGCCAAACTTCTTAGTCATGTCCCATCATCTTACGTACGATTGTCGTATTGGTGTAATTTACACTTTTTACATTACACTAGTTTGTAATAGCTCAAACATTATTTACATTTTTCAAGTAGTTATAATACCAACATGACAATCATTCTATGTATATACTAATCCATTTTTAGCCACACTTCTTAGTCGTGTCCCATCATACTCATAACTATCTTATCTATATCAATTACACTTTTCCTATTACACTTGTAATAATCCAGACATAATTTGCATTTCCCTAATACCAACATTTCAATCATACGATGTGTACCAATCCATTGTTACCCAAACTCGTTAGTCATATTCCATCTAACTCACAACTATCCTATCAGTATCAATTACACTTTTCTCATTACACTTATCACACTAGAAACATCATTTACATCTTTCAGTGACAGGAAACAAAATATTAATCGCTAAAATAATTTACCATTCCTCTATAATCTATTCTCATCTTTCAATCACGTGTCACATCAACAAATTAACATTAAAAAAATTTCCTTCGATCCCCGACTAAAAATAACAATAATTTCTTACAGGAGGAAGTTGTACCATGTAGAACAAATTTATTCATAAAAAATCGAGAGTCGTTCTTAAATCGACAAGAATGGAGCAGGAAAAGAATGAAAAAAAACGTGCCACGAATCCCTGGGAAAATGCAAATCCACTCTCCATCCTTACATTCGCGTGAGAAGTCTCTTCCTGTATTTTATTCCACGTGACAAACATCAACGAATATTAGAAATCTTCCTCCACACAGGTGGCTCTTCAGGATATTTGCAAAGGGATGCAAGCGTGATTTGGAAATGAACGACCTTTACTCACCTTTGAAACAACACGCTTGCAACAATTTAGGACGTCGCATCAGCAAGTTATGGGAGCGAGAACTGAAAAGATGTGCCAAAAAAAATTGCAAAAGTCAGCCAAGCTTGCTGAGAGTCTTGGTCATCTGTTTTGGCAAGGATGTGGCTGTGATTGGAGTGATATTAGGACTTTTCGAATTTATCGTGAGGTAAAATCCAGTAAATCATTTTCTTTGATAATCAAACATCGAAATTAGTACTCGAATACTCCTAACGTCTGTCTGGTGGATATAGGAAAAAATCTTGTATCTTATCTTGGTCTAGTCGAGGTTGTTACACGATAAACGACGAGACTGTTATTTAAATATTCCATTTTCACACGAGACACTCTTTATTCATGGACTAACTCTAATCGTTTCTAATGCAGGATATCACAGCCACTTCTGCTTTCCAAGATCTTGAGCTACCTGGGCAGTGATAAGAAAGAATTAGGAGACAATATTTATTTATACGCCATAGCTTTTATATCCTGCTCCATCATCGAATGCTTCGTGGCACACCTCACTTTGCACTCACTGATGCACATTGGACAAAAAATCAGAGTATCCTGCTGTGCATTGATTTACAGGAAAGTCCTGAAACTCTCGAATTCTGTTTTGGAGAACAAAACTTCTATTGGACAGGTAATTGTATAATTGACATGTATTTATATGTGGAAGAGATGTGTTTTGAAGATATACCAGCTACGTATACTGAATTACATCATTACAGGCAGTTAATTTATTAAGTAGCGATGTAGAGAATTTGGATTATGGCGTGTTCTCCATTCATTACTCCTGGATAGGTCCTTTACAGACACTAATAGTGACTTATTTAGTTTTTAAAGAAGTAGGAGTAGCTGCGTTCGTTGGAATGTCTGTATTTATGCTGTGTGTGCCTTCGCAATTTTTTCTCGGCAGACTTGTGCACCGTTATACTCGTTTCACAGCAATCAGAACAGACGAACGACTGCGTTTGGTTAACGAAATTCTCAACGGAATACAAGTAATTAAAATGTATGTCTGGGAAAAACCTTTTACTTACTTGGTGGAAAAAGCCAGAAGGTCAGATTTCTTACAGACTTATCGGAATTACGCTCAATGGATTTTCTAAAATGGACCAACTTTTTTGTTTTTACACAGGAAGGAGTTGTACACCATCAGAAAGTTTGCGTTCATCGATGGCATCATCTTCAATTTGGACAGATACCTGCCAAGGTGTAGTTTGTTCATTACGATTTTGACTTACGTTTTATTGGGGAACCACATAAACGCGAAGAAAGTTTACATGGTCACTGCATTTTACAACGCCCTCAGGACAACCATGGCCTTGGCCTTCAGCATGAGTATCAGTCACATGACACAGGCTATGGTGTCTGTGAAGAGGGTGGAGAAATTTTTGCTGTACGAGGAGGTGGAAAATCCGGTAATTTCTGATTCGACTGTGGACCAGGCACCGGTCATAGAGACCAACGCCATTTTGTTGAAAGAGGCCACAGCAAAATGGAGTCCGGAGAGCAAAGAGAATACGTTTGATCGCTTGGATCTATCGGTGAAGTCTGGGAGCTTGGTAGCGGTCATAGGTCAAGTGGGGTCGGGGAAGTCCAGTCTGCTGCAGGTGATCTTGAGGGAGTTGTCCTTGACGGAGGGTAGTTTGAAGACTGTGGGGAAGATGAGTTACGCCTCTCAGCAACCTTGGATCTTTGCTTCGACCATCAGACAGAACATCCTATTTGGGCAACCGTACGATGAAGAGAGGTACCGAAGAGTGATAGAGGTCTGCCAGATGAAGTCCGATCTTAACCTGTTTCCTTATGGCGATAATACGATGGTTGGTACCAGAGGAATCAATCTCAGTGGTGGTCAACGTGCGAGGATCAGTTTGGCAAGAGCCGTTTACCTGGATGCTGATATTTATCTTCTGGATGACCCTTTATCAGCAGTTGATCCTCGAGTTGGCAGGAGGATCATGGAAGACTGCATCTGTTCTTACTTGAAGGACAAAACTAGAGTCCTCGTGACCCACCAAACGCACTTCCTGAAGCACGTGGATAGGATCGTCGTGATGAACAATTGTGAGATCGAGACTATTGGTACTTTCGAGGACCTGCAGAGTTCTGATACTGATCTTTTAAAGTTCCTGAAGAGCGAGAACGAAGCTGATGAGAAATCGAGTGTTTTGCGAGAGATTGGTAATGGAGAACACTTTCCAACTGGTCTCGTCGACAAGGACGAGAAATCTGTGGACCCTGACGCTACCAACGAGGTTGTTGAAAGCAGAGCTGTGGGTGGGATGAATGTTAAAGTTTACGCCTCCTACTTCAAGGCCACCAGAAGCGTCTGTCTGTTACTCTTACTGTTCTTCATCTTCTTGTCCGACATCATGGTCACTTCCGGTAGCGACTACTTCCTGGCTTACTGGGTCAACACCGAAGAATCCTCTTTGACCTCGGCCAATGACGATTCTTCCGATCTCGTTTGGACCAATCCTGTTCCTCGAGAATACTTCATCTATATATACTCCTTCCTCGTCGGTTGTACGATACTTTCCACGAATTTAGGAATATACACATTCTTCACGATAACCATGAGGATCTCGAAGACTCTTCACAGTCTTCTATACAACAGCGTCATTCGGACCTCGATGCGTTTCTTCAACGTCAACCCTGTGGGTCGAGTGATAAATAGGTGAGTGGACGTAGAAAAATGAGTGTTTTGTCTACAGCACGAGTACTTGATAAAAATGTTACTTTCAGATTTTCCAAGGACATGAACACGGTCGACATGAGGCTCCCGTTCAGCCTGATCGATGTCTTGTACAGCACGCTTAATTTGATAGGAGTGATCGTGATAATGAGCGTTGTCAATACTTGGCTCTTGATACCAGCATTTATCACGGGATGTATTTTTTATACAATGCGTTTATATTACCTGAAGACTACTAGGAGCGTGAAGCGGTTGGAGGGAATGAGTAAGTTCAAGGTTATATTTACACATAAATATAGATCATTTCTAGAATCATCCTTATTCCTTCTGCATCAGCCCGTTCTCCAGTCTTCAATCACCTGACTGCCACTCTTCAAGGTCTGACGACGATCAGAGTCTTCCAGGCAGCCAAAATCTTAACGATGGAATTCGATCGTCATATGGATCTTCATTCCAGTGCTTGGTTCCTCTTCTTTTCAGCATCTCGAGCTTTCGGGATGTACTTAGAATTGATTTGTGCCCTCTTCAACACCGTCGTGTTGAGCAGCTTCTTACTTATCGATGACCTTTCAGTGGTCGGTGACGTTGGTCTAATATTGACTCAGATTCTCGTGGCTGCTGGGGCCCTGCAATGGGGCATGAGGCAGACTGCAGAAATGGAGAACCACATGACCTCCGTGGAGAGGGTTCTGGAGTACGGGAATTTGGAAGAGGAGCCATCATTGGATTGCAAGGCCAACGTCAAAATACCTGAAAATTGGCCAACCAACGGACACGTCGTGTTCAGGAATGTAAACTTGAAGTACGAAGCTGGGGACCACTGCGTTTTGAACAACATCAACTTCGTCGCTCAACCGAACGAAAAGATTGGTATTGTTGGCAGAACGGGAGCTGGAAAGTCGTCCTTGATAAATGCTCTTTTCCGGTTGGCCGTCGTCGAGGGGGAAATTATCATCGATGGTATCGATACCGGAAGTATCGGTCTGCACGACTTCCGGTGGAAGATCAGCATTATACCGCAAGAACCCGTCCTTTTCGTAGGAAGTCTGCGTCAGAATCTCGATCCCTTCGAGGAATTTAGCGACGAAATTCTTTGGCAGGCTCTGGACCAAGTGGAGTTGAGGGAAGTCATCAATGAAATGCCAGCAGGATTAAATTCCAGGGTCTCGGAGGGTGGTGCGAATTTCAGCGTTGGTCAACGACAACTTCTCTGTTTGGGACGTGCTATAGTCCGATGCAACAAAATTATGATACTTGACGAGGCCACGGCTAACGTTGATCCTTACACTGATTCTTTGATACAGCAGACTGTGAGGAGCAAATTTAAAAATTGCACCGTTTTTACCATTGCTCATAGACTGAATACCATAATGGATAGTGATAAAGTACTCGTGATGGAAGCTGGAAAACTTATAGTAAGTTTATTTGTAATAATTTTAAATATATTGTTTGTTTTATTATTGTTTGTTCTTATAGGAATTTGATCATCCCAGTATTTTACTGAAAAACAAAGGTCACTTTTATCGAATGGTAGAGCAAACTGGTCCAGCGATGGCAGCTGCTCTTCATGAAATGGCCAATAGTGTATGTATTTTTTTTTTATTTTTATGAAAACATTTAACATTTTACTATAAATGTTATAATTTTTTTCAGAATTATAAACAAAAGTCACAATAAAGCTTTTTTGCTCAAGCTTTTATAAACCAATCCAAAGAAAAACAGGTGCTTATTATTATTGTAAATTATTTGTCTTAAATTTATAGTTACATTTGTATTTGACAATTAAAATAAGAAGAGGAAAAAATAAAGGATAAGGTTATCTCGTCGTAGGCCCTGTTGAGTTTAGCAGATTCCCGAGGGATATCCACTGCCAACACATTACTTTGCTTTGACCAATACTCTCACGCCCATCTCAAAGATCAGCCGAAGCTTCCTATCCTAAGTCGAGAAGACGGCGGAGGCTAACAGCTTCACGCTGCGGCACTTTCTGCCAGGAATCCAGGGACCTTCCTCAGAGCATAATTATAGTCACATGGACTCAGTTTGTAGCTCCGTGGTGTGGCTCGAGAAAACCTTACACTCTACTCTTGTCGAATCTTCTTATATAGCAAGTCTCATATACCGTTGTAGCTAGCGAGAAAGCTACTCTATGTGCGCCATCTACTATCTACATAGCGCAACAATTTCAAAGACCGGGAAAATTTAAACTCGATTAAAACTTTTAATAACATTTGTACAACTGTTTTTCCAACAATTTTGACCTTTAACAGAAAATTGAAGAAAACATATTATGATTCTCTTTAATCGCATTAAAATTAATCAATTCGAGGAGTGATTTATTTTTGTACCATTCATCCAGCAGACTCTTGTCAACAAATGTTTTCATCATTATCAAAATCATTGAAATACTGTTACAGTTTAAGGCCATTTACTTCGGTACATCAAGATCTTAAAGAACGCAGGCAATTATTAATAATTACAGGCAGGATTAAAATGAGATAAAGAATAAAAGAGATAAAAAATATTTCTACGAAGATCATCGTTATTTTGGCAATTGAAATGCACATTCCCGTTAAAAAATATTTGTATAGTGTCTAAATCGTAAAAAAATAATCGTTTTGATTATTCTTCGTCGAACCTTAGGTATCAGCTCCATGGTAAGTCGGGCCGAAAAACCTCGAATACGAATAAAAATGGACCGAAGAGAGCAAGTGTGAAAAAGAATCAATTCCACGATTTGGTCCAACTTTATCCGTTCCTTTCGAAATTTTAAACGCACGAACTTAAGATAATAGGAACTTTTTTTTCATCAAGCATTCGTTGTAAGGCATTCCATTGCTTGGCCCAGCATTACAAAAATATACCATCAGCAATATATGACAATCAAAAATAGTGTGTAGCGTTCATTTCTTTTACGCAAAAGAATCACGCAATGGGCAAACTTTAACGAATGTAGAAACAATCTCGAGCATCAATTACGCGTAGCATTCAATTCACTTGTCTAGCTTGATAACGAAAGCCTCGCCAGGCGTTACTATCAATTCCCTGAAGTAAACGTCTCGATTCATTCGTTCCTTGGGACCCACAACAACGTGACCACCATAATATAGCGAGGACAAATCCTTGACTTGGGTTACATTTCCGAGGTTTGCCACAAAGACATACGTATTCCTTCGAGGATACCATCTCTCAAGAATGATTATCTCGTCCTCGGTATACCTGGGAAACAAATGATGATGCTAGTAGAAATCGTATCAGCTGTTTAGTGCAGGAAAAAATTTAATTACCTAACGTCACAATTGGCCGATGCTTGATTATCCTTTGTTACAGCATTTACATAAATAGGAGTAGTGTCTTTTCTGAGTTTAGCCATTTCTGCGATGGAACCTATAAGATTCGTTTCCAAAGGTTTCGCAGCTGTGGGAAGCCAAGGAACCACACTCGTAGACGAGAACATGTCATCCGATCCTTCCTCCTTACCCCAATACATGGGAGCCAAATTGTGCACGTGCTGCAAGTCCAGATGATCCTTGCACTCGCAGTCCACTATACCGATCTAAGAAAGCAAGTAATTAGAATTTATAAATAAAATTGAAACGAAAAATAATGATCAACAAATATTACCTCGTCACCGTAAAAAATGCTTGGGGTACCTGGAAGCATCATCCCCATGAGAGAAATTGCCATGGTGGCGTTTTTCACATTTATACTAGAAGCGATTCGTTTGAGGTCAACGCCCCCAACCGACCAATGAACCCAGGGATTGCTTGCTTTCTCAAATAATACTCCATGCAAGACCGATTCCACCTGCCCTTTTATATCCTTCGTCCCATTGGTCACCTTCAAGGTCACATCAATCAAATCAATTCTGTTTAAAATGGAGTTTTTAGCAGAGGACGAAACCGCTGCATTCAGAGCGTTTATATGACACATGAGGATCCTTTGAGATCCTAAAAGAGATTTCCAGTATCTAATGGAGCTGGCGAACCCTTCTTCGTCAACGTAGCGTTCAAGGTCTTTCAAGTAGAAGCCATCGACCCCTCTTTCCAGCCAAATTTTGATGGCTGCTGTAACAGGGTTCTCCAAAGCCTCTTCAACGCGATTGGAGGACAAAGCTCGAGCTTCTGGACTCTGCAAAGCTGGTCCCACTGACAGTGCATCCCTAATTGCTTGATAGGACGTTGATGGACCAGCTGGTAAATCTTCCATCGACCCTCCAATCCCTCTTCTTTCACGAACAGCCTTGTCAGTTTTATTTGGTCTGATTAGTGGTGCACCCTCGTCGTGCAGAGTTTTAACAAACGGATAAAGTGGTAAATCCAGAACCAGACTCATGTTCCTTGCATGAGTCTCTCTCACCAAGTTAGCAAAATCTTCCAAAGTACCAAGGTTTCTATTCACCTCTCGCAAACTAGTAATATTGGAATAAAATTCTGGATAATTGGGTGCTGGAAAAATGGAGTTCAATCGAATTCCTCGAACCCCCAGCCTCTGCAGGTAATCCAATCTCATGGTGATACCTCGAAGATCACCGATTCCATCCCCTCCCTTGGACGAATCTTGAAAAGAGGCTGGAAATATCTCATAGAACACGCTGCCTTGCCACCATTCCGTCTTTGGGTCGCATCTGGTAAAATTTGAACAAAAGATTATTAGAGTGTTATTCTTCAGGGATTTCGCTAATCTCGGTGCAGAATGATAAGAACTTCCTGAACATGTATACATTTATATATATACCGCTATATCCGGGAACCGAAAGATTATAATGCATGACTATTACTGACCTTGAGAAAATCATTTTTATAGAAAATATAAGCGTACTTTCTGGGCATGGTGGCTATGACTCCAATAACCAGTGCAGTACATCCAGCAAGTATGGACATGAAAGTCCAAAAACAAGTTTTTCTGATGAGTGGCCAATTCCATTTTGTGAAACGATAGTCCTTGGGTGGCTTAGGCACGACTATTTGAATCCCAACGAGAGGTGGCTTCCCTCCGTTCTCCTGGTTGCAAAACTAAACAGTTATGGTGTGAGTTATGATGATTGTTAGGCAAGAAGCGCAAGCTGTGGGGATTAGTTGATTAATGTTCACATATATTATGTATAAATATAGATATAAAATTGCTAGTTCTTCCTGCAAAGCTGAAGAATCTGTACTCTCTCTCTCTCTCTCTCTCTCTCTCTCTCTCTCTCTCTCTCTCTCTCTCTCTCTCTCTCTCTACACACACACACACACACATACACACACACATTCATTCTCTCTCTTCGTTAATAACCAGAGGTGTACACTAAGCCTGCGTGATGTCAGATTTGTTTACAGATTCCAACGTGACGCTGCACGCGGAAAATGCTGAAGCGTGAAATCGCGCAATAAGAGACGCAATTAGCGCAAGTTTAATAGTCTCTCGGTTAAACCGGGATTAAGAACAGGCTGTGTGCCTTTGGTATTTGGCAAGATTGCTTTGGTCACTTGGTGCCAAATGCTCAGAACGTGGGTTTGTCAGTCATTCGTCAAAAAGGAACGTGTATATGTATTTTCTCTTCAAGAGTTTTCATGCTTGCTACACAATTATTATCTGTTATCTATTGTAGGATTTTACTCCAATACACATACACGTGAAATTCAATACAGAGTCGGTCGAAGCTATAATGGGACCTGGATCTAGATGAAAATTAAATTAAATTCATTAAGAGCTTACTGATTAGAAAAATAAGACATTGATACTATTTGTGATTATTGAATAATTATCTTTTGAGCCTGGGACCTTACTCAATATTTGTACCAGGAGTTTATTTACATTCTTGTGTTACAAGAAAATAGCATTGATTAAAGCAATGAGACTTGGATCAAGATAAGAATGAAATAATATTCACAATGAATTTACTGATAAGAAAAATGAATTACTAAAAGTATCAAGCTATTAACAAATTATCTTTTGAGCCTGGAACCTTATTCAATATTTATACAGAAGTTTATTTAAATTCTAATGTTATAAGAAAGTAGCATTGATGAAAGAAATGAGATTTTAATCAAGATAAAAATTATATAAAACAAAAGAGTTACCAATAGTATTAAGCTAATAAAAGATTATCTTTTGAGCCTGAGACCTTATTCAACATTGATACAGAAGTTTATTTAAATTCTTGTGTTATAAGAAAGTAGCATTGATGAAAGCAATGAAACTTGGATCAAGGTAAAAATTATATAAAAAAAATAAGTTATCAACATCAAGCTATTAACAATTATTCTTTGAGCCTGAGATCTTATTCAATATTTTTACCAGAAGTTTATTTACATTCCTGTGTTATAAAAACTTAAGAATGATCAAAGCAATAAGATTCGATTCAAGATAAAAATTAAACAATATTCACCATGAATTTACTAAAAAAAAAGAACTACAAATTCAATGAGTCGACTAAAAAATTATCCTGAAGAACCTGGAACTTCATTCGATCTTCATAGAAACTTAATTGAAATTCCTACGCATAATCATGATACACATATCATCCACTATCAATATCATACACATAGAACCAAACGAGTCTAAGTATCGTACGAAGCAATGAGACTTGGATCGAAACGAAGGTACGAATTTCATCACCAGTTTATTACCGATGATTAAAGAAATGATGAGCCACAAATATACCATCAACCAATTGACAAATCATTCTCTATATGCCTGGGAGCTCACTCAAGCTTTTTACAAAGGCTGATCAGTGCGAATTAATCGATTCATCCGAGCAGAGAATTCAGCCAGAGTTTTTGAACACAATTTCATTCCTTCCATCACAAAAACTTACGAGTGCTTGTGCGTCGGGCGCTAAATGCTGATACGCCGTATTCAATTGTGTGAGCAGTTGGGTGCAGACAGGCTCGTTCGTGTCGCTGCTGCCACTACTACTAGTGGACTCTACCATTGGATCTCGCGAACTTGGCTCTGTAAATAAAAATAATAGTGTTAGAAATCTGTGACACAAATCTAACTTGGAAAATATTTTTTTTACCATAAAAAAGTGAAAATTTTACTTTATTATAACAGAATTTTCCAAACTTATTTTCTATTCCCAATGGAAATGCACGAACGATACTTCTGGTGGGACTTGGTAGGAACCATCCACTTTAACGAATGGTCAAATTGAAACTGGATCTTGTTAGGGCACTTTATTATTCGCTGCTCAGCATAGTAATTGACCGAGTTGAGCGTATGAATTTTCGAATGAGGTGGAGATATAGTGTTCCTTGTTAGAGATATATACAGTTTAATTGCAGCGATTGATCAGTGGGTTTATCATCGTTCAGAGGTTTGTTAGGGCTATTGACGATGTTCGTGAAAGCACTGAGACTGTCTTCAGCGTTATATGAATTTTTTAATGAGGTGGGGCTATAGCCTTCGTTTTTGAAGCTATGTATAGCGTTCGTTGTTAGAACTATATACTGTTTAATTACAGCGATTGACCAGTGAGCTTATCATCGTTCAGAGGTTTGCTAGGACTATTGACGAAGTTCACGAATGTATGAAAAACCTCTTCAGGGTTATAAAAATTTTCTAAAGAAATAGAGTAATAGCGTTCGTTATAGAAGCTATATATAGTTTAATTACAGTAGTCGATTAGTGATGAGCTTAACATCGTTCAGATATTTCCTACAAATACTGACGACGTTCGTGAAAGCATTGAAACCGTCTTCAGCGTTATATGATTTTTTTAATGAGATTGAGCTATAGTCTTCGTTTTTGAAGCTATGTATAGCGTTAATTTTTAGAGCAATAGAGCTCGTTATTAGAGCTATACACAGTTTAATTACAACCATTGATTAGTGGCTTACCATCGTTCAGAGGTTTGCTAGAACTATTGACGATGTTCATGAAAGCATTGAGACCGTCTTCGGCGTTAATGTTATCCAAGGTCGGGCTGGGGGGTTCCATCTCGAGATCCCCCTCCAAGGGGTGAAACGCCGGGGTGGTGTCCATGGGATTGTGCGTGTTTGTCTTCGTTGGACTGGGCGTTAGCAGTGGACAATCCGAAGCTTCTTCGTCCTATTGAGGATAATTCCACGAATAAACGTTACGGTACACGGTTAGACACAAAAAAAAAACAAAAACAAACACAAAAATCCGACCATGCATAAAATTCAACCTGTCCAGTTAAGAGGAAGATATTATTCTGGCATTTGGCGGATGCACAAGACGATATACACAAACAACACACCTGTTGGTCTTGATTTATAAAGAGCTGCTGGGAGCTCGACGAAGACTGCAATTCTGTAGGCAGAATAACCGACAAAATACCATCGGGCTTCTGGATGTTCATTTCTACTGCAACGAAGCAAAATTCGACCCTAATTATCTACCCTCGAACCTTCCACGGTTATCGAAAGAAACGATGTTTCTTCTATATTTTTTTTAATCTCGGAAATACCTATATAATTTACAGTATTTATATGAATAATCGTCACGTGGACCACTTTCGTTTTCAGCTTTCCTGCTCGTGCGCGCAGAGAATTTTTTAGCACGCTGTGAGAGACGAGGAGAATTTTATTCTTCGAGATATGGAATGGACAGGAAAATTTTAAATTTACACCGTGGCTGTTTTTTTTACCTTTAGTTATCGATCCGTTTGTGTACGGTGCGTCTATAGGAAAACTGCAAAATTTTTCCTCCTGGTGCTATACGTTGAAGTCTTTATATTTTTACTCACAAAACTATTTTTACCCTTACGACTCTTTTTACTTTTCACCTTAGACACACCGTAATTACAAATACGAATCAAGCTGATCGATCAAATCCACCAATTCCTCAAGCACTTGAGAGAAAAACGATCTTTGTTAACTTTTCGTCTGCATGGCGAACAATTTAAGTCGAGTCGACGATAATTATTACTCGAAAATTGCAAAATTCTTCCTGCTGATCCTATACGTTGAAGAATCTTTGTATTTTTACTCACCAAACTATTTTTACCCTTACAACTCTTTTTACTTTTCACCTAAGACACCCCGTAATTATAAGTACGAATCAAGCTGATAGCTCAAATTCACCAACCCCACAGGCACTTGAAGAGAAACAATAATTCAACGTCTGCATGAAGAACGATTATAGTTGAGTCGACGGCAATTATCACTCGGAAATTCCAGCGCGACTCTAAACAATCGCAAATTGCGTCACACGAGAATTTAAATAGCACAGCAAATTTTTTAAATGGTGTGTTAAAATTTTAATTGAAAATTTTGAAAAAGAACGAAGCATCTCATGGAGGAGTTTCTTAATTAAGATTCGTCTTTGATGGATAGCACTCACCTGTGATTCAACCGGTTACCACGTGAGAATATTGACGTCAGGGCCAAATGACCGAGAATTTGGCGTATCTTCGCTCTTGCAGCTACCCTTGTAAGTTGTGAAAGGAGGGGGGAAGAGAGTGGAGCGATATACAGGGTGGTACGAAAAGTCCACGATCGACAGGCAAGTGAAATTTTGAAGAGATTTTGCAGCAACGTTGAAGTCAGCCGTGATCGCTGAGGTAGAGTGCCGACTGTGGCGATTTTTCAAGTCTGCATTGACGATCGTGTTGTGAGTGTTGTGACCGTAAAGAAACCGCGTACCTCAATGTATTATATTTAGCAGCACTGTTCCGCTTCATCCAGCTCTCCGCTACTCTCAGCGCACGCGCCACTTCGATTCTGCGTCTTCTGCAGCTTCTGCTTGGACTAGTCGCCAGTGTCGCCACTGTCGCCAGTCGGACGGACTTTGCGTTCATGCCTTCGTGCCACTTCGTGTGGGGTTCGAGCTAGTTCGAGCTATCTCTCTCTTTCTCTCTCTTTTTTTCTTTCTTTCTTTCTTTCTAGGGCTTTTGTTACTGCTAGTAAACGCATTTTATCAAGTAAACAATTCTATGGAAGAGCACTGTGTGAATGTCCACCTCTAAGAAAATCTGATATTCGAAACCTACAACCTTACTCAGTTATCTCACTCCACAACCTCCATTCTATTTCTTCGGTTAATATCTTAATTCAATTTATTTCTATTTCCATTAATGAGCTTTTCCTAATTGGCTTATAGAAGATTGTTGTTTTAACCAAACAACTGTAATTTTGCATCATTTTATCCTGTGAAGGGATACCCGCCCAGCGATGACGCAAACAAACCCAAGAGTTTTGATAAGGAAAATCAGATATCTTCGCAGAAATCGAAAGTTTCTTCCTTATAATTTACAAAACATGAGTTAGAGTTCATGAAAAATTCATTTGTTTTGTTTTTTATTTTA